>NC_057811.1:294782745-294915442 GCF_018294505.1 Triticum aestivum
GCCGAGCCACGTCGAACGCGCCCAGCCACAACCCCGCAGACCCCCTGTGCGCGAAACCCGCGCCCCTCCCGAGCCGCGCCGCCGCGTTTGGCTCGTCGGAGTCGCTCCGGCGCCGGCCGCCGACGTGGCTGGCCTGGGGCCACCCCAGGGCCACTGCCAGTGGGCCCCGTGGGTCCCAGTTGACTGGGTTGACCCAGTCAACTGCTGACTGGGCAGGCCCAGTCACTGACATGCGGGCCGCGCCGCAAAAAAAAGAAAAAGAAAAGAAAAATGTTTTTATAATTAAAACTAATTAATTAATCTAATCACTCACTGACAGGTGGGCCCAGTAGTTAATTAACTAAAAATTAATTAGTTTAATCTTCTGTTAGCCCACTGTCTATGACAGATGGGGCCCACTGGTCAGTTTGACCTGGTCAGTCGCTCTGTTGACCTGCTGACGTCAGCATTGCCTCATGCTGACGTCATAATTCATTTTTTGCTTAATTCAAATAATTCCAGGAATTCAAATAAACTTTGAAAATTCATATCTTTTAAACCGTAACTCGGATGAAAATGTTTTCTATATGAAAGTTGCTCAGAACGACGAGACGAATCCGAATACGCAGTCCGTTCGTCCACCACACCTCCCTAACCTATCGAACTAGCAACTTTCCCCCTCCGGTCCGTCTGTCCGAAAACGCGAAACATCGGGAATACTTCCCGGATGTTCCCCCCCTTCGCCGGTACCACCTACTGTCGCGTTAGGACACACCTAGCACCGCTCATTGTCATGTCACGCATCGTCATGCTTATGTTTGCATTGTATTTACTGTTTCTTCCCCCTCTTCTCTCCGGTAGACTACGAGACCGACGCTGCTGCTGCCCAGTTCGACTATGGAGTTGACGACCCCTCCTACTTGCCAGAGCAACCAGGCAAGCCCCCCCTTGATCACTAGATATCACCTATTCTTCTCTATACTGCTTGCATTAGAGTAGTGTAGCATGCTACTGCTTTTTGATATCCTATCCTGATGCATAGCCTATCCTTGCTACTACTGTTGATACCTTTACCTGCAATCCTACATGCTTAGTATAGGATGCTAGATTTCCATCAGTGGCCCTACATTCTTGTCCGTCTGCTGTGCTATACTATCGGGCCGTGATCACCTGGGCGGTGATCGCGGGTTTATACTTATATATTACATACATGACACATGTGATGACTAAAGTCGGGTCGGCTCGTAGGAGTACCCGCAAGTGGATCTTTGTGGCGGAGCGACAGGGCAGGTTGAGACCACCCAGGTGAGAGGTGGGCCTGGCCCTGGTCGGCGTTCGCGGTTACTTAACACGCTTAACGAGATCTTGGTATTTGATCTGAGTCTGGCCATTTGGTCTATACGCACTAACCATCTACGCGGGAGTAGTTATGGGTATCCCGGCGTCGTGGTATCAGCCGAAGCCTTCTTGACGTCAGCGACTGAGTGGCGCGCGCCGGATTGGACTGGAACGCCACTAGGCTAGGTCTGCTTCCGGCCGCGTACGCAACGTGCAGGTGTGCATAGGGCGATGGGCCCAGACCCTTGCGCGTTTAGGATTAGACCGGCGTGCTGACCGCTCTGTTGTGCTTAGGTGGGGCTGCGACGCGTTGATCTTACGAGGCCGGGCATGACCCAGAAAAGTGTGTCCGGCCAAATGGGATCGAGCGTGTTGGGTTATGTGGTGCACCCCTGCAGGGAAGTTTATCTATTCGAATAGCCGTGTCCCTCGGTAAAAGGACGACCCGGAGTTGTACCTTGACCTTATGACAACTAGAACTGGATACTGAATAAAATACACCCTTCCAAGTGCCAGATACAACCCGGTGATCGCTCTCTAACAGGGCGACGAGGAGGGGATCGCCGGGTAGGATTATGCTATGCGATACTACTTGGAGGACTTCAATCTACTCTCTTCTACATGCTGCAAGATGGAGATGGCCAGAAGCGTAGTCTTCGACAGGACTAGCTATCCCCCTTTTATTCTGGCATTCTGCAGTTCAGTCCACTGATATGCCCCTTTACACATATACCCATGCATATGTAGTGTAGCTCCTTGCTTGCGAGTACTTTGGATGAGTACTCACGGTTGCTTCTCTCCCTCTTTTCCCCCTTTTCTTTTCTATCTGATTGTCACAACCAGATGCTGGAGTCCAGGAGCCAGACGCCACCGTCGACGACGACACCTACGACACTGGAGGTGCCTACTACTACGTGCAGCCCGCTGACGACGACCAGGAGTAGCTAGGAGGATCCCAGGCAGGAGGCCTGCGCCTCGTTCGATCTGTATCCCAGTTTGTGCTAGCCTTCTTAAGGCAAACTTGTTTAACTTATGTCTGTACTCAGATATTGTTGCTTCCGCTGACTCGTCTGTGATCGAGCACTTGTATTCGAGCCCTCGAGGCCCCTGGCTTGTATTATGATGCTTGTATGACTTATTTATGTTTTAGAGTTGTGTTGTGATATCTTCCTGTGAGTCCCTGATCTTGGTCGTACACATTTGCGTGCATGATTAGTGTACGGTCAAATCGGGGGCGTCACAAGTTGGTATCAGAGCCGACTGCCTGTAGGAATCCCCCTTCCACACTCCTTGGCCGAAGTCGAGTCTAGACATTACAAAACTTTTACTAACATGGCTGTGTGTCTTACGGGCCCACGTCGCCATTGGGTGGTACTAGGATCTTTTACTCCTCGACCTTTACTCTGGGACTCTGAACTCTCTTCTACTCGGGTTAAACGAATTTACTAACTCTAACACTAGGATCCCGTGACCGTATTCACCCCAAAGTTGGATAAGCCATAGTTGTTTCTTAGAATAGTATTTTGAACAATTCACACACTGTCATTTGACTCCTTTGAAACGTCTTTGCTTTCAGATGGAACCCACGAGGCAGGTCGTGCGCCACACGACGGCCATTGGTGCCTCGGGATCACCTGCGGTGCTAGCTGAGATGATGACCTATCTGGGTTATCGCTGGCACCCTGAGTACACCGTCTACGAGGAGTACCAGGACTTTAACCAGGAGCAGTACCGTGCCATCGTCCACCTCTACTCTCGGGAGTACGACTCCACTACTGTGCTGCACACCGCACATGGTGTTGGTGTGACCATCGATATGGCTGTCCACGATGCTGCCTATGCTGCTCTGACACGTCTTCGTGGAGAGTATCAGGAGTTGGACACCTCCCCTTTCAGGCACATTGCTATCGCCTCTGATGTTGGTGCGGAGGGATACTATACTGCTGCCTACTCCACTGTCACCCGAGAGCCCTTCTACCATCAGCACCTGGTTCTGCATGCTGATGGGCTGGATCGAGCTAACCGAGCTCTTCGCCACGAGATGTACACCACCCGTCAGCACCTTTACCGTGCTCTGACGCTGCTGCACCCCTTTGTCCGATCTGGACAGGTACCGCGTACTGCGATCTACCCAGCCAGGACCGTGATGCCCCACGGTGTCGGTTGGCCAGAGGTGGGAGGCTACTCTCCCGCACTTGGTCCTCTTCTGCCACCTGAGCGTCGGGCTCTACACCTGAGTATCCGCGGCCCCCAGTCTGCTGACGTGGAGGGCTATCCGTTGCCTCACTACCAGCTGTCGGGCTACGATTACCTCCACAGTACCTCTTGGGACTGATGTAGGCTTGCTTGTAGTGTTAGATGCATTCGCCGCGAGCCTGTGTGCCGCCTATGATGTTTTAGTCTATGTATTGAACTCTATGTACTGAACTCTATGCATGACCCCTTTTGTAAGTTATGCCGACTACTATGTAGTAGCTATCGTGCTCCTTTCATTATGCATGTTTCATCATGAATGATTCTTGTCTTTGCAAATATTTCTCAATGCTGAACTACCCCTGTTATATATTAGCAGGATGGTTAGACCAGGTGGTCGTGGTCGTGGTGGCGATGCCCCACCACCACCTGAGTACATGGCTGGTATGATCCAACAGTTTGAACTGAACCGCCAGTTCATGGAAAATATGATGGCTCAGTTTCCTCGCCCCAATATGAACCAGCAGCCAGCCCAAGTGACTCTTCAAGATTTCATACGCCTCAACCCAACCATCTACCGCAGCTCAACTCAGCCTCTGGATGCTGATGACTGGCTCCGTGACATCACCTATGAGATGGAGTCTGCTGATGTAGCCCCTGCCAGCTATGTCACCTTTGCTTCCTTCTTCTTGAAGGGACCCGCAGCTCAATGGTGGGACAGCCACAGGCGTACTCTGCCAGCTGGAACAATCATCACATGGCCAGACTTCCAAGCAGCTTTCCGTGCCCGCTTCATTCCTCAGGGAGTCATGGACCGGAAGAAGCGTGAGTTCCGCAACCTCACCCAAGGCAACAAAACTGTCGAAGCTTATCAGCGGGAGTTTCTGGACTTGTCCCGCTATGCTGAAGAAGACATTGCAACTGATGCACGCAGATAGGAGAAGTTCCGTGATGGCCTTCAAGCTGACATCAAGCTCGCACTTCTAGTGCATGACTTTGCTGATTTCGCCACCTTGGTGAACAAGGCCATCAATGTCGAAACTGGTCTGCAGGAATACCAGAGCTCTCACAGACGCAACCGTGACACGGGCTCATCTTCGGGCTCGCCCGCACAGAAGCGTAAGATATGGATCCCGAACAGCATGTACCGTCCAAATGCATCTGCCCCAAGGCAGACATATGCTGCACCTCGTCTGCCTCCACCACCATCTAGGCAGTCAAGACTTCCAGCTCCACCATCCCAAGCTCCTGTTCCCACTCCGAATAATGGCTTGTGCTTCAGGTGTGGTCAACCAGGGCACCGTGCTAAAGAATGCAACCAGAACCAGAATCAACTGGCCCTTCCAGCAACTGGCCGTGGTAACAATCAGCCCCGCAACAACAATGCTAAGTCTTATGGTCGTGCTCATGCCAACCACGTTGATCTCAACGAAGCTCAAGACCAGCCTGCTACTGTGATGGGTACACTCCTCGTAAATTCAGTACCAGCATCCGTTTTATTTGATACAGGTGCATCGCATTCATTCATGTCAGAAGATTTTGCATACAAGCACGACGTTAAATGTGAGGAGATGAACACCTCTGTATTGGTCAAAACCCCCGTGGGACAGTGTCAAACCTCCTTGGTTGGCATCGATGTCCCCGTGGAAATCGAAGGGCTGGAATTCTATGCCTCTCCCATTATCCTGAAGTCGTCTAACATCGACCTCATTTTGGGTATGGATTGGTTGAAAGCGCATACTGCTTCTATAGTTTGCGCCACTAAGACCGTCCATCTGCTACACCCTTCAGATGAAATAGTTGCTTACCAAGCTCATCTGGTGCAAAATGCCGAGGCAAGGCTCTATGCATTGAATGCATTGAACGCTGCACCACTCGAGGGCATTGAAAACATTCCCGTCGTGCGTGAATTCCTCGACGTCTTCCCTGAAGAACTTCCAGGGATTCCCCCTGCTAGAGCTGTCGAATTCATCATCGACTTGAAACCAGGCACCACTCCTATAGCCAAGCGACCCTACAAAATGCCGCCGCATGAACTCCTTGAGCTTAAGGAGGAAATCGACAAATCTCTTCGCAAAGGATTCATTCGCCCAAGTTGCTCTCCTTGGGGAGCACCTTCTCTCTTTGTCAAGAAGAAGGATGGGACAAACCGGTTAGTTCAAGACTACCGTCCTATAAACCAAGCTACCATTCAGAATAAATACCCTCTTCCTCGGATCAATGATCTGTATGATCAACTGGCGGGTTCGTCAGTGTTCTCTAAGCTCGACTTGAGGTTGGGCTACCATCAGATCCGTGTTCGCGAAGAGGATATCCCAAAGACCGCCTTCGTGACTCGCTATGGTTCATACGAGTACACCGTCATGTCTTTCGGTTTAACCAATGCTCCAGCCACCTTCTCTCGTCTGATGAACTATATATTCATGGATTACCTCGACAAGTTCGTCGTGGTTTATCTGGATGATATCCTGGTATTTTCCAAGAACGAAGAAGAACATGCTGAACATCTTCGACTTGTGCTGGAAAAGCTACGAGAGCATCAACTATATGCCAAGTTCTCCAAATGTGAATTCTGGCTACCGGAAGTAACCTATCTTGGGCATGTCATCTCTAAGGATGGTATTGCCGTCAACCCCGAGCGAGTTCAGGCTATTCTTGATTGGACTCCTCCCAAGAACGTTAAGCAAGTCAGAAGTTTTCTCGGTCTCGCCAGCTATTGCCGTCGATTCGTCGAGAACTTCTCTAAGATCGCCAGGCCTCTGACTAACCTGTTGCATAAGGGTGTCAAGTTCCAATGGACAGACAAATGTCAGGAAAGTTTCCAGGCACTCAAAGACAAGTTGACTTCTGCTCCAGTTCTAGCTCCACCTGATACTAAGAAGGACTTCGTCATTTACTGCGACGCTTCCCGTCAAGGATTAGGCTGTGTCCTAATGCAAGACCGCAAAGTGATTGCTTATGCCTCTCGGCAATTGCGCCCTCACGAAGAGAACTACCCAGTTCACGACCTCGAACTTGCTGCTGTCATTCATGCGCTGAAGCAGTGGCGACATTACCTTCTCGGTAATCGTTGCGAGATCTTCACTGACCACCAAAGTCTGAAGTATCTGTTTACTCAGCCAGATCTGAACCTCCGTCAGCAGAGATGGATGGAGCTTGTTGCAGACTTTGACTTGGGTATTTCCTATACGCCAGGCAAGGCTAATGTAATGGCTGATGCCTTGAGCCGCAAGTCTTACTGCAACCACCTCCAGGTTCACAAAGTTCAGCCCTCGCTTGTTGAAGAATTCAGGAAGCTGAACCTCCATATTGTTCCTCCGGGTGCACTCGCTCCCCCTCCTAAGGAGTTTGGCAAGGTGAACCTCCACGTTGTTACCCAGGGTTCCCTCAATACCCTAGTTGCTAAACCAGATCTCGAGGACAGCATCAAAAGGCTACAGAAGTATGACTCTGAAGCCCACAAGATTAAGCGCTACCTCGCAGAAGGAAAGCCCTCATTCTTCACCATTGCTGAAGATGGCACCTTATACTTCAAGGGCCGCCTAGTGGTGCCATGTGCAGAGAAAAACCTGGATATGACACAGGAAGTTATGAAAGAAGCTCATGATACGCCTCTATGTATCCATCCTGGTAGTACAAAGATGTACCAAGACATCCGTCAGAGATTCTGGTGGTCTAATATGAAGCAAGCCATTGCTCGTTATGTTGCTGAGTGTGACGTTTGCCGTCGTATCAAAGCAGAACATCAAAGGCCTGCTGGAACTCTGCAACCTATCTCTATTCCTGAATGGAAATGGGACCATGTTGAGATGGACTTCGTCACTGGATTTCCCAAATCACAGAAAGGTAATGATGCTATTCTTGTCGTCATTGACCGGCTTTCCAAAGTTGCACATTTCCTGGCAGTCAAAGAAACGATCACTGCTAGCCAGTTGGCAACGCTCTATATGTCCAGGATTGTTTCACTCCACGGTATTCCATTGGTTATCAGCTCAGACCGTGGCAGCTTATTCACTTCAAGATTCTGGGCAAGTTTCCAAGAAGCTATGGGAACTCATCTGTCATTCAGTACTGCGTTTCATCCTCAATCGCAAGGACAAGTTGAACGCGTCAACCAAGTTCTCGAAGACATGCTTCGAGCTTGCGTTATTTCCTTCGGCAAGAAATGGGAGGAATCTCTCCCGTATGCTGAGTTCTCTTATAATAATAGCTATCAAGCTAGTCTGAAGATGGCCCCCTTCGAAGTGTTATATGGACGAAAGTGTCGAACCCCTCTGAACTGGTCAGAAACTGGGGAACGTCCACTCTTCGGCCCGGATATTATCCAAGATGCCGAAGAACAAGTCCGCATTATTCGCGAGAATCTCAAGACTGCTCAGTCACGTCAGAAGAGTCAGTATGACCGTCATCATAAAGACATGGTCTATCAACCTGGCGAAAAGGCTTATCTTCGAGTCACACCTATGAAGGGTGCTCACCGCTTCGGGATCAAGGGCAAACTAGCTCCTCGCTATATTGGCCCATTCACTATTCTCGAAAGGCGTGGAAAAGTGGCATACCAACTGGAGCTACCGCCGAACCTTTCTCAGGTTCACGATGTGTTCCATGTGTCACAGCTCCGCCGTTGCTTCAAGGACCCAATCCGAGCTGTGGATCATGAAGTGCTCGAATTGCAGCAAGACCTCTCCTATAAGGAGCATCCGGTCCGCATTCTCGACCAAGCTGAACGCCGCACACGTCAGAAGGCGATCAAGTTTCTCAAAGTCCAGTGGTCGCACCATTCTGAAGATGAGGCCACTTGGGAACGAGAGGATCGTCTGCGCGAAGAATACCCCGCACTGTTTCCTTCTACCTCCTAAATCTCGGGACGAGATTTCTTGTAGTGGAGGAGATTTGTAACACCCCGAGAATCATGCTACAGTAACCCTCTGTGATTAAGCTAATCATGTTGCTAAACAGGGCTTGATCACATTTGGAACACATTTCTTTTCAAACTCCTAATTCAAACTTCAATTAAATTTAAAGTGGAAAATAAAAGTTTTCAAAAATTTAAACAAAAATGTTCGGTGGGTGCCAAATAATACACTGGTAATTATGGTGGAGAAAACACATTTTTATAAAATACCTAAATACTTTTAAATGAAATAAAACAGAAAAGAAAATAAACAAATAAAAAGAAAATGCAAAAGAACACAGACAAAGAAAAAGAAAAAGGAGAAGCCCCCCCCCACAGCACCCCTGGCCCAACTGGGCCGACCCCCGGCCCAGCCCACCTCTCCCACTCGCCCCCTTCCCTGTTCCCCCGACCGGGGTCGGAACAGGGGCAGTCCCCGCCGCACCCCCTCGCCGGCGACGGGGAGGATAAGGTCGCCAGCTCCCCCCCGCCTCCTCGGGCCTCTCTCCCACTCACCCCCGCTCACCTCTCGGCCCCTGCGCCTCTCTCTCCCCCCCCAGATCCGCGCCGCTCTTTCCTTCCCCACGCCCGACGCGGTCGCCGCCGTTCCCGTCGTTCACACGGCCACCGTGCCCACCTCGTCGCCCAACGTTGTCTCCAAGGACCGCCGTCGCCCGCTGCTTCGTCTGGTGCAGCCCGTTGGAGACCGGAGCCCCTACAACGAGCACACCGAGCTCGTCTTCAACTTCGGATGCCGGCGACCCCCTTCTTCCCCGGCGCCGACCTGCTGCTCCTAAGCCTCTCACCGGCCTCCGTGTGCCGCGCGGTGAGCCTCTCCCCCCTCCTCCCCTGTCCTTTCTCTCTCGCGCGCCCCCTAGCTGCTTCCCCACGCGCGCCCGAACGCCGCGCCGCGGAGCTCGCCGCCGGCAAGGCTCCGGTGACCAATTGGTCATGGGCGTAGGCCCGTTAGCTCGACCGCATCGTGCCGCACCCGCCTAGCTAGTGAGTTCGGCCGCTCGCGCGCTCTAACGCCGCACCCGCCCCAGCCCGAAGTACCTCGCCGCCGGCGAGCTCGAAGCGCTCGCCCCCGCCTGTTCCAGCCACTCCGGCCACCCCCGTTGGACGCGCGGCGCCGAGCCGCGTCGAACGCGCCCAGCCGCAACCCCGCAGACCCCCTGTGCGCGAAACCCGCGCCCCTACCGAGCCGCGCCGCCGCATTTGGCTCGTCGGAGTCGCTCCGGCACCGGCCGCCGACGTGGCTGGCCTGGGGCCACCCCAGGGCCACTGCCAGTGGGCCCCGTGGGTCCCAGTTGACTGGGTTGACCCAGTCAACTGCTGACTGGGCAGGCCCAGTCACTGACATGCGGGCCCCGCCGCAAAAAAAAGAAAAAGAAAAGAAAAATGTTTTTATAATTAAAACTAATTAATTAATCTAATCACTCACTGACAGGTGGGCCCAGTAGTTAATTAACTAAAAATTAATTAGTTTAATCTTCTGTTAGCCCACTGTCTATGACAGATGGGGCCCACTGGTCAGTTTGACCTGGTCAGTCGCTCTGTTGACCTGCTGACGTCAGCATTGCCTCATGCTGACGTCAGAATTCATTTTTTGCTTAATTCAAATAATTCCAGGAATTCAAATAAACTTTGAAAATTCATATCTTTTAAACCGTAACTCGGATGAAAATGTTTTCTATATGAAAGTTGCTCAGAACGACGAGACGAATCCGAATACGCAGTCCGTTCATCCACCACACCTCCCTAACCTATCGAACTAGCAACTTTCCCCCTCCGGTCCGTCTGTCCGAAAACGCGAAACATCGGGAATACTTCCCGGATGTTCCCCCCTTCGCCGGTACCACCTACTGTCGCGTTAGGACACACCTAGCACCGCTCATTGTCATGTCACGCATCGTCATGCTTATGTTTGCATTGTATTTACTGTTTCTTCCCCCTCTTCTCTCCGGTAGACTACGAGACCGACGCTGCTGCTGCCCAGTTCGACTACGGAGTTGACGACCCCTCCTACTTGCCAGAGCAACCAGGCAAGCCCCCCCCTTGATCACCAGATATCACCTATTCTTCTCTATACTGCTTGCATTAGAGTAGTGTAGCATGTTACTGCTTTTCGATATCCTATCCTGATGCATAGCCTATCCTTGCTACTACTGTTGATACCTTTACCTGCAATCCTACATGCTTAGTATAGGATGCTAGATTTCCATCAGTGGCCCTACATTCTTGTCTGTCTGCTGTGCTATACTATCGGGCCGTGATCACCTGGGCGGTGATCGCGGGTTTATACTTATATATTACATACATGACACATGTGATGACTAAAGTCGGGTCGGCTCGTAGGAGTACCCGCAAGTGGATCTTTGTGGCGGAGCGACAGGGCAGGTTGAGACCACCCAGGTGAGAGGTGGGCCTGGCCCTGGTCGGCGTTCGCGGTTACTTAACACGCTTAACGAGATCTTGGTATTTGATCTGAGTCTGGCCATTTGGTCTATACGCACTAACTATCTACGCGGGAGTAGTTATGGGTATCCCGGCGTCGTGGTATCAGCCGAAGCCTTCTTGACGTCAGCGACTAAGTGGCGCGCGCCGGATTGGACTGGAACGCCACTAGGCTAGGTCTGCTTCCGGCCGCGTACGCAACGTGCAGGTGTGCATAGGGCGATGGGCCCAGACCCCTGCGCGCTTAGGATTAGACCGGCGTGCTGACCGCTCTGATGTGCTTAGGTGGGGCTGCGACGCGTTGATCTTACGAGGCCGGGCATGACCCAGAAAAGTGTGTCCGGCCAAATGGGATCGAGCGTGTTGGGTTATGTGGTGCACCCCTGCAGGGAAGTTTATCTATTCGAATAGCCGTGTCCCTCGGTAAAAGGACGACCCGGAGTTGTACCTTGACCTTATGACAACTAGAACTGGATACTGAATAAAATACACCCTTCCAAGTGCCAGATACAACCCGGTGATCACTCTCTAACAGGGCGACGAGGAGGGGGTCGCCGGGTAGGATTATGCTATGCGATACTACTTGGAGGACTTCAATCTACTCTCTTCTACATGCTGCAAGATGGAGATGGCCAGAAGCGTAGTCTTCGACAGGACTAGCTATCCCCCTTTTATTCTGGCATTCTGCAGTTCAGTCCACTGATATGCCCCTTTACACATATACCCATGCATATGTAGTGTAGCTCCTTGCTTGCGAGTACTTTGGATGAGTACTCACGGTTGCTTCTCTCCCTCTTTTCCCCCTTTTCTTTTCTATCTGGTTGTCACAACCAGATGCTGGAGTCCAGGAGCCAGACGCCACCGTCGACGATGACACCTACGACACTGGAGGTGCCTACTACTACGTGCAGCCCGCTGACGATGACCAGGAGTAGCTAGGAGGATCCCAGGCAGGAGGCCTGCGCCTCGTTCGATCTGTATCCCAGTTTGTGCTAGCCTTCTTAAGGCAAACTTGTTTAACTTATGTCTGTACTCAGATATTGTTGCTTCCGCTGACTCGTCTGTGATCGAGCACTTGTATTCGAGCCCTCGAGGCCCTGGCTTGTATTATGATGCTTGTATGACTTATTTATGTTTTAGAGTTGTGTTGTGATATCTTCCCGTGAGTCCCTGATCTTGGTCGTACACATTTGCGTGCATGATTAGTGTACGGTCAAATCGGGGGCGTCACACTTGATAAATCGGCATTCCATTTGCCTTTACCGATAGCAGAGAGATCATCCTTGGCAGTATGCTTTGACAAAGCAACAGGATTGCCAGGAGTGGTGTGGCCAGTGCCAGTAATCATAATGTCATCATCTTGGTCATCACCAGCCTTCTCTGGAGTTGGCGGTTTGTCAGTATTTTTGACTGGACTTGCTGGTTTAGTGCCAGTTCGGACAGGGCTGGTTGGCTGGTCAGCATGGCTGGTGGTGTCAACTTCTGCCTGCTCAGCAACGAATTCATGATCTTGAAGCGGCGGGTCATTCAGCATGGCATCAACGTTGGTTTCTTCAGGATGTGGAGTTTTCTCCGGTTCAACAGCCACATCTTCATCAGCCGGTTTATTCAACCGGGCTTTCTTGCTGGGTCTGGGCTTGGTGCTGAGAAAAATAAACATGAGGGTCAGTACAGTATAACAAAATAACAACATCAAGGATAAACAATAAAGTGCATAGCTCACCCAGGAACTGTTTTGAGGGGTGGAAGCTGTGTGGCCGATGACTCGCCAGAAGATGAGTGAGAAGTACCCTGATAATTTGAATCAGACGGGTTAAGAGGCTGGCGGAAACAACCAGCTTTGGGGTATGAAGTATCAATGGGATAAGAGACCTCTGATCGGCGTTTCCGAACTGGACTGTTCGGTACACCGGCGGAGGTAACTACCTGGCCGCTGTGCCGGGTTGTACGGCGAGCCTCGTGCTGTTGTGTCTTCAAACGAAAGTTTGGGTCCAAGTAAGCAAGAGGGTGAGAAAATTTTACTTTCCGGTTTGCTTGACGGATTTTTGATGTTGGCAGTGGATTTGAATCGGAGGAAAGAATGGTTACCTCTACGTCCTCAGCATGACTGCCTTCAGCATCGTCCTGATAATAATCATTGTCAATGAGATGTACGAAAAATGAACCAAGAGAGTCAAGTTCTACCTCTGGTTCCGGATTACCCACATCGTCATCAGCTGGTAGATCGGAGGATGCAGTGGTCCTTTTCTTGGCAGTTTTTTAGCAACCTTGGTCTTTGGACGAACTGGCTTGACCGGTTTGTCTTGCGGCTTTGCCAGTTTGTCTTGAGATGGTTTCTTGTTCCAGAACGGATCATCACCCTGTCATAAAATAATCACACTTTCAGAGAATATTTGGACAGAAGCAACTTCAGATAAAAATATTATATGATTCTTACAGCTGGTGGTTTGTTGAAGGTGCAGAAAGGGAGTAGTCTGGTTTGGGCACAGACAGCCTCCGGTTCGTTCAGTATCTTTTTTACAGCCTCAGTGACTTCTGCATCTGTAAGCTGAATGTCAATGTGCCGCTGAGCGTCCTTCAAACTCCCTATATACTCACACATCAAACCGGGGCGCCGGCTTAAGGGAAGAACACTCCAGCTTATCCATCAACGAGCAAGATCAACTCCTGTCAAACCGTTCGCCATGAAGGTGAAGGAAATATGCCCTAGAGGCAATAATAAAGTTATTATTTATTTCCTTATATCATGATAAATGTTTATTATTCATGCTAGAATTGTATTAACCGGAAACATGATACATGTGTGAATACATAGACAAACAGAGTGTCACTAGTATGCCTCTACTTGACTAGCTCGTTGATCAAAGATGGTTATGTTTCCTAGCCATAGACATGAGTTGTCATTTGATTAATGGGATCACTTCATTAGTAGAATGACGTGATTGACTTGACCCATTCCGTTAGCTTAGCACTCGATCGTTTAGTATGTTGCTATTGCTTTCTTCATGACTTATACATGTTCCTATGACTATGAGATTATGCAACTCCCGTTTACTGGAGGAACACTTGGTGTGCTACCAAACGTCACAACGTAACTGGGTGATTATAAAGGTGCTCTACAGGTGTCTCCAAAGGTACTTGTTGGGTTGGCGTATTTCGAGATTAGGATTTGTCACTCCGATTGTCGGAGAGGTATCTCTGGGCCCACTCAGTAATACACATCACTTTAAGCCTTGCAAGCATTGTGGCTAATGAGTTAGTTGCGGGATGATGTATTACGGAACGAGTAAAGAGACTTGCCGGTAACGAGATTGAACTAGGTATCGAGATACCGACGATCGAATCTCGGGCAAGTAACATACCGATGACAAAGGGAACAACGTATGTTGTTATGCGGTCTGACCGATAAAGATCTTCGTAGAATATGTGGGAACCAATATGAGCATCCAGGTTCCGCTATTGGTTATTGACCGGAGAGGTGTCTCGGTCATGTCTACATAGTTCTCGAACCCGTAGGGTCCGCACGCTTAACGTTACGATGACAGTTATATTATGAGTTTATATGTTTTGATGTACCCAAGGTTGTTCGGAGTCCCGGATGTGATCACGGACATGACGAGGAGTCTTGAAATGGTCGAGACATAAAGATTGATATATTGGAAGCCTATGTTTGGACATCGGAAGTGTTCCGGGTGAAATCGGGATTTTTCCGGAGTACCGGGAGGTTACCGGAACCCCCCGGTAACTTAATGGGCCTTATTGGGCCTAGGTGGAAGAGAGGAGAGGAGGCTAGGGCAGGGCCGCGGCCCCCTTCCCCCCAGTCCGAATAGGACAAGGAGAGGGGGGCGGCGCGCCCCCTTCCTTCCTCCCCTCCACCTCTTCCCCCTTCCACTCCTAGTCCAACATGGAAAGGGGGGGAGTCCTACTCCCGGTAGGAGTAGGACTCCTCCTGGCGCGCCTCTACCTCCTAGGCCGGCGGCCTCCCCCTTGCACCTTTATATACGGGGCAGGGGGGCACCTCTAGACACACAATTGATCAACGATCTTTTAGCCGTGTGCGGTGCCCCCCTCCACCATATTACACCTCGATAATATCGTAGCGGAGCTTAGGCGAAGCCCTGCGTCGGTAGAACATCATCATCGTCACCACGCCGTCGTGCTGACGAAACTCTTCCTCAACACTCGGCTGGATCGGAGTTCGAGGGACGTCATCGAGCTGAACGTGTGCTGAACTCGGAGGTGCCCTGCGTTCGGTACTTGATCGGTCGGATCGTGAAGACGTACGACTACATCAACCGCGTTGTGTTAACGCTTCCGCTTTCGGTCTACGAGGGTACGTGGACAACACTCTCCCCTCTCGTTGCTATGCATCACCATGATCTTGCGTGTGCGTAGATTTTTTTTGAAATTACTACGTTCCCCAACAGTGGCATCCGAGCCTGGTTTTATGCGTTGATGTTATATGCACGAGTAGAACACAAGTGAGTTGTGGGTGATATAAGTCATACTGCTTACCAGCATGTCATATTTTGGTTCGGCGGTATTGTGAGATGAAGCGGCCCGGACCGACATTACGCGTACGCTTACGCGAGACTGGTTTCACCGTTGCGAGCACTCGTTGCTTAAAGGTGACTGGCGGGTGTCTGTCTCTCTCACTTTAGTTGAACCGAGTGTGGCTACGCCCGGTCCTTGCGAAGGTTAAAACAGCACCAATTTGACAAACTATCATTGTGGTTTTGATGCGTAGGTAAGAACGGTTCTTGCTAAGCCCGTAGCAGCCACGTAAAACTTGCAACAACAAAGTAGAGGATGTCTAACTTGTTTTTGCAGGGCATGTTGTGATGTGATATGGTCAAGACATGATGCTATATTTTATTGTATGAGATGATCATGTTTTGTAACTGAGTTATCGGCAACTGGCAGGAGCCATATGGTTGTCGCTTTATTGTATGCAATGCAATCGCCATGTAATTGTTTTACTTTATCACTAAGCGGTAGCGATAGTCGTAAAAGCAATAGTTGGCGAGACGACAACGATGATACGATGGAGATCAAGGTGTCGCGCCGGTGACGATGGTGATCATGACGGTGCTTCGGAGATGGAGATCACAAGCACAAGATGATGATGGCCATATCATATCACTTATATTGATTGCATGTGATGTTTATCTTTTATGCATCTTATCTTGCTTTGATTGACGGTAGCATTATAAGATGATCTCTCACTAAAATTTCAAGATAAAAGTGTTCTCCCTGAGTATGCACCGTTGCGAAAGTTCTTCGTGCTGAGACACCACGTGATGATCGGGTGTGATAGGCTCTACGTTCAAATACAACGGTGCAAAACAGTTGCACACGCGGAATACTCAGGTTAAACTTGACGAGCCTAGCATATGCAGATATGGCCTCGGAACACGGAGACCGAAAGGTCGAGCGTGAATCATATAGTAGACATGATCAACATAGTGATGTTCACCATTGAAACTACTCCATCTCACGTGATGATCGGATATGGTTTAGTTGACATGGATCACGTGATCACTTAGAGGATTAGAGGGATGTCTATCTAAGTGGGAGTTCTTAAGTAATATGATTAATTGAACTTAAATTTATCATGAACTTAGTCCTGATAGTATTTTGCAAATTATGTTGTAGATCAATAGCTCGCGTTGTTGCTACCCTATGTTTATTTTTGATATATTCCTAGAGAAAAATTATGTTGAAAGATGTTAGTAGCAAAGATGCGGATTGGATCCGTGATCTGAGGATTATCCTCATTGCTGCACAGAAGAATTATGTCCTTGATGCACCGCTAGGTGACAGACCTATTACAGGAGCAGATGCAGACGTTATGAATGTTTGGCTAGCTCAATATGATGACTACTTGATAGTTTAGTGCACCATACTTAACGGCTTAGAATCGGGACTTCAAAGACGTTTTGAAACGTCATGGACCATATGAGATGTTCCAGGAGTTGAAGTTAACATTTTAAGAAAATACCCGAGTTGAGAGATATGAAGTCTCCAACAAGTTCTATAGCTAAAAGATGGAGGAGAATAGCTCAAGCAGTGAGCATGTGCTCAGATTGTCTGGGTACTACAATCGCTTGAATCAAGTGGGAGTTAATCTTCCAGATAAAATAGTGATTGATAGAATTCTCTAGTCACCATCACCAAGTTAGTAGAACTTCGTGATGAACTATAGTATGCAAGGGATGACGAAAGTAATTCCCGAGCTCTTCATGATACTGAAATCGACGAAGGTAGAAATCAAGAAAAACATCAAGTGTTGATGATTGACGAGACCACTAGTTTCAAGAAAAGGGCAAAGGGAAGAAGGGGAACTTCAAGAAGAACGGCAAGCAAGTTGCTGCTCAAGTGAAGAAGCCTAAGTCTGGTCCTAAGCCTGAGACTAAGTACTTCTACTGCAAAGGGACTAGTCACTGGAAGCGGAACTACCCCAAGTATTTGGTGGATAAGAAGGATGGCAAAGTGAACAAAGGTATATTGGATATACATGTTATTGATGTGTACTTACTAGTGTTTATAGCAACTCCTCAGTATTTGATACTGGTTCAGTTGCTAAAGAGTAGTAACTCGAAACGGGAGTTGCAGAATAAACAGAGACTAGTAAAAGGCGAGGTGACGATGTGTGTTGGAAGTAATTCCAAGATTGATATGATCATCATCGCACACTCCCTATACTTTCGGGATTAGTGTTGAAACTAAATAAGTGTTATTTGGTGTTTGCGTTGAGCATGAATATGATTTGATCATGTTTATTGCAATACGGTTATTCATTTAAATTAGAGAATAATTGTTGTTCTGTTTACATGAATAAAACCTTCTATGGTCATACACCCAATAAAATGGTTTGTTGGATCTCAATCGTAGTGATACACATATTCATAATAATGAAGCCAAAAGATGCAAAGTTAATAATGATAGTGCAACTTATTTGTGGCACTGCCGTTTAGGTCATATTGGTGTAAAGCGCATGAAGAAACTCCATACTGATGGGATTTTGGAATCACTTAATTATGAATCACTTGATGCTTGCAAACCGTGCCTCATGGGCAAGATGACTAAAACGCCGTTCTCCGGAACTATGGAGAGAGCAACAGATTTGTTGGAAATCATACATACAGATGTATGTGGTCCGATGAATATTGAGGCTCGTAGCAGGTATCATTATTTTCTGACCTTCACAGATGATTTGAGCAGATATGGGTATATCTACTTAATGAAACAGAAGTCTGGAAACATTTGAAAAGTTCATATAATTTCAGAGTGAAGCGGAAAATCATCGTAACAAGAAAATAAAGTTTCTACGATCTGATCGTGGAGAAGAGTATTTGAGTTACGAGTTTGGCCTTCAGTTAAAACAATGTGAAATAGTTTCACTACTCACGCCACCTGGAACACCACGGTGTAATGGTGTGTCCAAACATCGTAACCGTACTTTATTAGATATGGTGCGATATATGATGTCTCTTACCGATCTACCACTATCGTTTTGGGGTTATGCATTAGAGACAGCTACATTCACGTTAAATAGGGTACCATCTAAATCCGTTGAGACGACATCTTATGAACTGTGGTTTGGCAAGAAACCAAAGTTGTCGTTTCTTAAAGTTTGGGGTTGCGATGCTTATGTGAAAAGGTTTCATCCTGATAAGCTCAAAACCCAAATCGGAGAAATGTGTCTTCATAGGATACCCAAAGGAGACAGTTGGGTACACCTTCTATCACAGATCCGAAGGCAAGACATTCGTTGCTAAGAATGGATCCTTTCTAGAGAAGGAGTTTCTCTCGAAAGAAGTGAGTGGGAGGAAAGTAGAACTTGATGAGGTAACTGTACCTGCTCCCTTATTGGAAAGTAGTTCATCGCAGAAATCTGTTCCTGTGACTCCTACACCAATTAGTGAGGAAGTTAATGATGATGATCATGTAATTTCAGATCAAGTTACTACCAAACCTCGTAGGTAAACCAGAGTGAGATCCACACCAGAGTGGTACGGTAATCCTGTTCTGGAGGTCATGTTATTTGACCATGACGAACCTACGAACTATGAGGAAGCGATGATGAGCCCAGATTCCACGAAATGGCTTGAGGCCATGAAATCTGAGATGAGATCCATGTATGAGAACAAAGTATGGACTTTGATTGACTTGCCCAATGATCGGCGAGCCATTGAGATTAAATGGATCTTCAAGAGGAAGACAGACGCTGATAGTAGTGTTACTATCTACAAAGCTAGAATTGTCGCAAAAGGTTTTCGACAAGTTTAAGGTGTTGACTACGATGAGAGTTTCTCACTCGTATCTATGCTTAAGTCTGTCCGAATCATGTTAGCAATTGCCGCATTTTATGAAATCTGGCAAATGGATAAACAAAACTGCATTCCTTAATGGATTCATTAAAGAAGAGTTGTATATGATGCAACCAGAAGGTTTTGTCAATCCTAAAGATGCTAACAAAATATGCAAGCTCCAGCGATCCATCTATGGACTGGTGCAAGTATCTCGGAGTTGGAATATACGCTTTGATAAGTTGATCAAAGAATATAGTTTTATACAGACTTGCGGTGAAGCCTGTATTTACAAGAAAGTGAGTGGGAGCACTACAACATTTCTGATAAGTATATGTGAATGACATATTGTTGATCGGAAATAATGTAGAATTATTCTGCAAAGCATAAAGGAGTGTTTGAAAGGAGTTTTTCAAAGAAAGACCTCGGTGAAGCTGCTTACATATTAAGCATCAAGATCTATAGAGATAGATCAAGACGTTTGATAAGTTTTTTCAATGAGTACATACCTTAACAAGATTTTGAAGTGATTCAAAATGGAACAGTCAAAGAAAGAGTTTCTTGCCTGTGTTACAAGGTGTGAAATTGAGTAAGAATCAAAAGCCGACCACGGCAGAAGATAGAAAGAGAATGAAAGTCATTCCCTATGCCTCAGCCATAGGTTCTATAAAGTATGCCATGTTGTGTACCAGATCTATTGTATACCCTACACTGATTTTGGCAAGGGAGTACAATAGTGATCTAGGAGTAGATCACTGGACAGCGGTCAAAATTATCCTTAGTGGAATAAGGATATGTTTCTCGATTATGGAAGTGACAAAAGGTTCGTCGTAAAGGGTTACGTCGATGCAAGTTTTGACACTAATCTAGATGACTCTAAGTCTCGGTCTAGATACATATTGAAAGTGGGAGCAATTAGCTAGAGTAGCTTCGTGCAGAGCATTGTAGACATAGAAATTTGCAAAATACTTACGGATCTGAATATGACAGACCCGTTGACTAAAATTATCTCACAAGCAAAACATGATCACACCTTAGTACTCTTTGGTTGTTAATCACATAGCGATGTGAACTAAATTATTGACTCTAGCAAACCCTTTGGGTATTGGTCACATGACGATGTGAACTATGGGTGTTAATCACATGGTGATATGAATTATTGGTGTTAAATCACATGGCGATGTGAACTAGATTATTGACTCTAGTGCAAGTGGGAGACTGAAGGAAATATGCCCTAGAGGCAATAATAAAGTTATTATTTATTTCCTTATATCATGATAAATGTTTATTATTCATGCTAGAATTGTATTAACCGGAAACATGATACATGTGTGAATACACAGACAAACAGAGTGTCACTAGTATGCCTCTACTTGACTAGCTCGTTGATCAAAGATGGTTATGTTTCCTAGCCATAGACATGAGTTGTCATTTGATTAACGGGATCACTTCATTAGTAGAATGATGTGATTGACTTGACCCATTCCGTTAGCTTATCACTCGATCGTTTAGTATGTTGCTATTGCTTTCTTCATGACTTATACATGTTCCTATGACTATGAGATTATGCAACTCCCGTTTACCGGAGGAACACTTTGTGTGCTACCAAACGTCACAACGTAACTGGGTGATTATAAAGGTGCTCTACAGGTGTCTCCAAAGGTACTTGTTGGGTTGGCGTATTTCGAGATTAGGATTTGTCACTCCGATTGTCGGAGAGGTATCTCTGGGCCCACTCAGTAATACACATCATTTTAAGCCTTGCAAGCATTGTGGCTAATGAGTTAGTTGCGGGATGATGTATTACGGAACGAGTAAAGAGACTTGCCGGTAACGAGATTGAACTAGGTATCGAGATACCGACGATCGAATCTCGGGCAAGTAACATACCGATGACAAAGGGAACAACGTATGTTGTTATGCGGTCTGACCGATAAAGATCTTCGTAGAATATGTGGGAACCAATATGAGCATCCAGGTTCCGCTATTGGTTATTGACCGGAGAGGTGTCTCGGTCATGTCTACATAGTTCTCGAACCCGTAGGGTCCGCACGCTTAACGTTACGATGACAGTTATATTATGAGTTTATATGTTTTGATGTACCCAAGGTTGTTCGGAGTCCCGTATGTGATCACGGACATGACGAGGAGTCTCGAAATGGTCGAGACATAAAGATTGATATATTGGAAGCCTATGTTTGGACATCGGAAGTGTTCCGGGTGAAATCGGGATTTTTTCGGAGTACCGGGGGGTTACCGGAACCCCCCGGTAACTTAATGGGCCTTATTGGGCCTAGGTGAAAGAGAGGAGAGGAGGCTAGGGCAGGGCCGCGCCCCCCTTCCCCCAGTCCGAATAGGACAAGGAGAGGGGGGCGGCGCCCCCCTTCCTTCCTCCCCTCCACCTCTTCCCCCTTTCACTCCTAGTCCAACATGGAAAGGGGGGGAGTCCTACTCCCGGTAGGAGTAGGACTCCTCCTGGCGCGCCTCTACCTCCTAGGCCGGCGGCCTCCCCCTTGCACCTTTATATACGGGGGCACCTCTAGACACACAATTGATCAACGATCTTTTAGTCGTGTGCGGTGCCCCCCTCCACCATATTACACCTCGATAATATCGTAGCGGAGCTTAGGCGAAGCCCTGCGTCGGTAGAACATCATCATCGTCACCACGCCGTCGTGCTGACGAAACTCTCCCTCAACACTCGGCTGAATCAGAGTTCGAGGGACGTCATCGAGCTGAACGTGTGCTGAACTCAGAGGTGTCGTGCGTTCGGTACTTGATCGGTCGGATCGTGAAGAAGTACGACTACATCAACCGCGTTGTGTTAACGCTTCCGCTTTTGGTCTACGAGGGTACGTGGACAACACTCTCCCCTCTCGTTGCTATGCATCACCATGATCTTGCGTGTGCGTAGAATTTTTTTGAAATTACTACGTTGCCCAACAGAAGGCTCTAAGCTTTGATAATTGGGGAGCGTAGTTGGCCCTTTCTCTTGCCGTCAACCTTTGAGGAAAAGGATGTGTGTTGCTAAGGCGTTCAGGGCGGTAACCCGGCAGGGGGTTTTCATCAGATGGAGATGTATCCATGCAGTAAAACCAAGTCTGGTTCCACTCTTTGGGGTGACTGTGGAGTTTGGGATGAGGGAAGGTGACTTCCTTCCTTTTCTGAACCGCCATTCCGCCCAATTCCGTGTTGGGTCCATCTGAGAACTCTGTGCGACGGCTTAAGTGAAAAAAATCCCTAAACTGTTCGACTGAAGGTTCCTCTTGCAGATAAACCTCACAAAAGACTTGGAAGTGGCAGATGTCGGTTACAGAATTGGGACCGATGTCTTGAGGGCGCAGTTGAAAACTAGCCAGTACATCCCGGAATTTTTTTGAACCGGGAGGGCTAAAACCTCATCCGAGATGATCAGCGAACACGACTACCTCTCCATCCTTGGGTGTAGGAGCATTTTCCGGGCCAGGGACCCTCCAGTGGATAACATCTTTCTTGGCTAAAGTGCCCGTTTTAACAAGGTTGTTTAACTGCTCCTCGGTTACTCGGTTACTCGAGAGGGAGCCCAATGCATTCATAGACTTGCTTGGCCATGACAAGGGAAATCTGAAATATGATTATGGCCGGTTTAAGATTTACAGTGGACAACTATACAATGATATGAGGATACAAGCATATTGATAAACCGGATTGGGTTATCCGTAAACCGGAGTCTGACGATGGAAACAGTATAATACATTGGCGGTTCAACAGGGGACTAATGGTATCTACTGGGTCATCATTTTGTATATGAGGTTAAACCGTCCAATCTGGTGTTAAAGATGTATAAGTGAAGGGAAAAACAGGTTTCACATCTTGCTATGGTAATTTCAGATCTAGCGTGCGTTGGAAAAACAAAATATATTCTGACCTAATTTCCAGCGTACTAAAAGTTCACCAAGTTGAGATGAGTTGGATATCAAACAGGTGCTAAAACTATTACCACGCGAGATCTATGTGGTTTTTGGATCTAATCCATGGATATAAATAAGGAAAAATAAGGGCGGCGATGAACACTGATGAACGACAGAAACCCTAAGTACAGATCTATGGTAAGAGAAAGGGGAGACCCACGGAGGCTGTTGAGCAGCGGCGGCGTGCGGAGGAGCTCTGGTACGTTCAGGTCGATGCAGCGGCCAAGGTTGGTGCAGCAGTCGAAGGTTGACGGCGGCGGCCGAGGTCGAAGGTTCGGGCGTCGCGAGGATGACGATGAAGAGAAGAGGCACGAGGGGGAAAATGGAAAGACCCCCTGGCCCTATTTATAAGGGAGATAAACGACAGGCGCGAAAATCGAGGAGCCGAATTTTTGGATATGAGGCGGAGCTGTCGCCTCGATTGTCGGAAGCTCATTAATGAAGGTGGGTTATACACAGTTTTAAATAGCAGGTGACGTCACAGCGGTTTACCATGATCCTAGAAGATGATGTCACGGCGGTTTACAAGATTATGTGAAGATGTTGAAGAAGAAATTTTCGTAATACTGAGGATTGACATGAACCAGTTCAAATCAATCTGGGGCCTAATGTTGGGGATATTACCATTGGGCGTAAACCGGCCAGGAGAGGCCGGGTTAACCCCATAAGTAGTTCATCTGTATCTGAAGCCCATGAAGACAGACGGTGACGCTTTATGAAGGCCCAGGGCCCAAAGCCGGTTTAAGACCCGTAGACATAAACCGGCATTGATATGTAAACTTGTATTGTAAGGTAGAAGTAGCAGAGACCGAGCCGGACACGATTATGAGCCGGCCTCGGGATTCTGTAAACCGACGGGCGTCAACCCATGTATATAAGGGGACGACCCGGCGGCGGTTCGAGGACAACAGACAACAACTCGAGAATCAGGCAAAGCGTATTCGCTCCCTGGTCATCGAAACCCCATCAATTCCATCACAACTAGACGTAGGCTTTTACCTTCATCGTAAGGGGCCGAACTAGTATAAACTCTCTTGCGTCCCTTGTCCGCTTTAACCCCTTTAAGCTAACCCGTAGCGATGGCTCCATGACTAAGTCCTTTCTCTAGGACATCTGCCGTGACAAAACCACGACAACGGGCATGAAGGGCGCTCGGGCGTCTTGACTTTGGGTCTCGTCGAGATCGAAGGCATCCGCGCCCGCACGACGTGTGAAGGCAGCGGCTCCTGCACCGCCTTCGAAGATGATGTTCTCGATGATGAAACGGTTGGTCGTCTCGTTGTCATCGGTGGCTGGCATTCTGTCGAATAGGTTGCGGGCGTCGGGATGCATGTCGACTGGTATCTCCCACGGGCGTTTCCTTGCTCCTCCGGAGGATGATCCACTGACCAGCGGTGTGGCGTTGAGGTCGATGCAATGAGCGCAGGCGCGGGTGTGGACGGCGCCAGCACGATCACCTCCGGCGAGCATTCCCCGGAGAAGCGAGAGGCTTGCGGATAGACATTGAAGCTGGGAATCAGCTGCGTGGCAGACGGGCGTGGCGACTCTGGCAGTCCCACCCGAGGAAAAGCCGACGAGCCCGTGTTGGACAGGGCTTAACCCTAGGTAGAGCAGGGCCTCCCTCGTTGCCACGGTGACTCGGGCATTGGTTTCCTCCTGCTGTGCGGCGGCGGAGAGGGCGACGGCGGCGATTTCGAGCTTGCGGTCCTGGGCGTGCCTTCGACCCTTCCTCTTGGCCGACTAGATGGCCCGCTGCTCGGGCGTCAACTGCTTCTTGGGCGGTGCCGCAGTCTTGCAGGGCGCGCGGGGCTTGTCTTTGGCGGAGGCAACAGAGGTGAGGCCGGAGGAGGCGAGGTCGGCGCGACGTCAAGGGTCGGCACGTCGTCCATGGCGAGTGACCGGGAGCGCGAGCTCTCGGGAGTTTTTTTTGGGAAAGTAAGGAGAAATGATGGTGTGTGTTGCCGATTGGCGGGCCAGGGGAGGAGTAGGCAGACGTCGCACGCGTTCGTTTCGTGTTCACGCCGACGCCAATGAGGCCTAAATTTGAGTCAGGAATTGGTCGGCAGGCGAACAAACGGACACGCATTCGTTCGGGTGTGCGTTGGACCGATTTTTTTATCAGTTTTGATCCAAACAAACACGCGCGGACGAAAGAGCCGGCGTGTTGGACGTGGGCGGACAAAATTGGTCCGCGGAGTTGCTGCTCTCTCAATTTTTTAGCCTACGGTTCATCTGTCCTACCGCTGATTCACCGTCCTCTGACAATCCGGACCCAACCTGCCATCGGCTGAAACGCGCCGCATCCGCGTCCGACGCGAACTCTGAAGATACCGCTCAAACAGGACAGCACGATAGGCGACGCCGGACGCAGCTTCCTCTTCTTTTCTTCGCGTCGCCCTCCAACCCCACCCACCGCCGCCGCCACCCAGCACCACAAACCCGCACGATCCCTCTCCGCGTCCTTGGTCGCCGACTTCCGATAAGCTTCGACGCCGCGCACGCACGAGCTAGCGCAAAGCTCCAGCATATCATCCCCAATTTCGGAAGTCCGATCCCCGGTTCGATCCAGAACACCCTTTTTTTCTAGGGTTTGGTTTTGGCCGTGGATCTAGGGTTTGGTGAGCCAATTTTCCCTCGATTCCCTTCGATTGCTGGGATTTGTTGTGCCTGCGCATCATGGCCGCGGGGCGCCACGGAGGATACAGTGGTTACGAGGTGTCGAAGGAGCGGGAGTTCGATCCGGAGGCTTCTAGAAGGGGCAAGGATTACCATCACCGCAACCCTAGCCGCCACCGCGACTCAGATCGTCGTCGTGATGGCGGCCGGAGCAGGGACCGGGAGACGTCAAATGGGCACACCCGCCACCGGTCGCCACATCTGCCACCGAAGAGCCGACCGTCAGGGAGGAGGGAGGAGAGGGAGCCCGGCGAGGTTTCAAGCGGAAGTGGCTCGGAAGAGTCTCGTGGGCGGCCGCTCAAGGCAAGGGAACCTGGTGTGAATGGTGTTGTTGGGGTCAGCAGGGAGGGCGGGGTGCCGTCCCCAAGTAAGAAGCGAAAATACTCGCCGGTTATTTTGGATAGGAATGCTTCAAAGCCTCGCGTCCAAGATGTTGGCAACCCGAGCATGAAAGAGGTAGGCACTGTGGTTGCCAACCTCCCAGATGTTGGCAACCTGAGCAGCATTGATTTGGATGCGTCGGTTGATGTACAAAATGTTGAAAGATTACAGGAGCACGACAATGATAGGGTTATTATGGAGGAGGATGAGGAGGAGGATGCTTATCCAACAATGATAAACATTAGGACTTCACGATGGGCAGATGCTGATGACAAGGAAGAAATTGCGTCAAAGAAGAAAAGCGTGTCACCAGAACAAGGGTCCGTGAAAAAGGTTACAAGCCCAGAGCTTGGAAAGTTGATGGTGGATAAAGACTCAAACTCCTCAGTGTCTTCTGACTCTGGCGTAGTACAGTTTAGTGCAAACAGGGATCTTGAAGTAGATAAGGGTGACTACATGGATATCGAGAAGGATGCTGGGGATGATTCTTCTGCTCTTTGTGGGATGCGCACTGATTCTGAGAGTCATCGGTGTAGCTCTAGAACCCCAGAGCCCGCAGGGTCGCCGCATAGGTGCATTAACATGCTTCAGGGTTGTAGGGGTGTTGACGAGTTTGAGAGGCTCAACACAATTAATGAGGGTACATACGGTATTGTATCTAGGGCAAAGGATAAGAAAACTGGTGAGATTGTTGCATTGAAGAAGGTAAAGATGGAGAATGAACGGGAAGGTTTCCCACTGACTTCTCTCAGGGAAATAAATATCCTGCTATCGTTCCATCACCCTTCGATTGTGGATGTCAAGGAAATAGTCGTTGGGAGTGGTGACAGCACCTATATGGTGATGGAGTACATGGAGCACGATCTCAAGGCTGTCATGGAGACCATGAAACAACCATATAGTCAAAGCGAGGTCAAATGTTTGATGCTTCAGCTGCTAGAAGGTGTGAAGTATCTTCATGACAATTGGGTGATTCACAGGTAATGACCGACTATTGATTTTTCTTCAACCTTTATGCATGTTTCTTAATAGGTTTTATTTTTCTGTCTAATGATCTGTGTTGTTTGATAGGGATCTCAAGACGTCTAATATTCTCTTGAATAACCGCGGTGACTTGAAAATATGTGATTTTGGGCTCTCTCGTCAATATGGCAGCCCACTAAAGCCTTACACTCAATTGGTTGTGACTTTGTGGTACAGGTAAGTCATTAGCCAGCATCAATGTTTTCAAATGTTGTGCTGTTATATTATTATTTAACCACTTACCAATCACAGCCTCACTGTCTGATGCTTTATCGTTGCAGGGCTCCAGAACTACTGTTAGGTGCAAAGGAATATTCCACTGCTATTGATATGTGGTCGTTGGGTTGTATTATGGCAGAACTCCTTTCAAAAAAGCCACTGTTTGATGGGAAACGTGACATCGACCAACTTAGTAAGGTATCTGGTTTGATCTATAATTTCTATTTGTTCATTGTAAGTTTGTAACTAGATCAATAAAATCTCATGTGAGTAACTTCGACTGCAGATATTTAGAATGCTTGGTACACCTAACGAGGACATATGGCCTGGTTATTCTAAATTACCGGGCGCCAGGGCCAAATTTGCCAAACAACCGTAAGTGGTTAACCACTTATTGTAGCTGTGTTTTGTGCATGCTAGGTTTGTATCAAAATCTAACCTTCAATTCTCTCCTCAGGTACAATAGATTAAGGGAAAAGTTTCCAGCTGTATCTTTCACTTGTGGGCTGACCCTGTCAGAGGCTGGATTTGACCTGCTAAACAGAATGCTGACGTATGACCCTGAAACGGTAATATATGCCCTATAGAGAACTAGCTGATTCTCCCCTCACTTTTTACCTGTCTGAACATATTTGTCTTCTTCTTACAGCGCATATCAGCAGAGGATGCGTTGAACCATGAATGGTTCTGTGAAGTACCATTGCCTCAGTCAAGGGATTCTATGCCAACATTTCATTCCCTTAATGAACAAGACAGGTACTGGCATTTTTTCGTATAAGCTTTAACCTATCAGCATAGTATGATTTTTTTTTCTGCGTAGTATGGTTCAATTAATGTTTCATTCTTCAAACATGTAGGCGCATGATGAAACGTATGAAGAGCCCTGATCCTCTGGAGGAGCAACGAATGAAAGAACTGGGGAGCATACACGACCGTGGAATTTTTGGCTGAGCCCTGATCTTTTGGTTTGCTGCAGATGCCAATTTTCAACATGAACCTCTGGAAGTGCACGTGTTCCAAGGTCAGACGTCCACTGGATATATGAAGTACATCGTCTTCTTGGTGTCTGGCGAGTGGCGACAGTTGGTGGCCTTCTTTAGCAGGCATGGATGCATAATCAGAAGGGGATAAGATTTCTCCTTATATTCCGTGCTAGGCACTATTTCATTTACAGGGTTAGCTCTTCCCCAACTTCTGGTCACAATGAACTCTTACTTTACTTTTGGTCACAATCTAATCCACTGTGCATTGTAAGGTGTGCAAATATCTCATACAGCTACATCGTATGGTCTGGCCTATTCACAGCTATTGGGTACACCAGTTTCACATACCGATCTTCTGTATGTAAAGTACTATAAAGTGTATTCCTTGTAAACAACAATCAATGAGATCTTCTCACTTCATTTTTCCTTGTTAAGCACATTTTATTTTGATCTTTGCATTTTCTCTGCAAGAGATGAATGAAGCGAAGAAGGGGAGTACCTTTTGCTTTTTCGCGAGGAAACTGATGCATAGTAATGCAAATTGTAAGGTAATATGCTGAGGAATTAGTTTCCCACTGATGTGTTATCGTGCTATATAAATGCGACATATTTACCATTTTTGTATCTCTGTGTTTGTGGATGTTCTGTGTGAATGGTCTTGTAAGCTCAGGTGAGCTTTGGCGTTGTTTGGAAATATCTAAAATTGTACTCCCTCTGTAAACTAATATAAGAGCGTTTAGATCACTATTTTAGTATTCTAAACGCTCTTATATTAGTTTACGAAGGGAGTACATACATATTTTATGGCTTATTCTGCTTGATATGTTCATGTTTTCTGTTAATGTACTATGTGAAATTCTAACTTACATAATGAATGCAAACTAAAAAGGAGAAATTAATACTTATGAACTTCTTTTGTGCAGTCAATGCAACTTTCGTCGTAAGAGCACAACTAATGTCGTCTTAAAAACACAACTAATTTTATATTGCGAAATGGAGACCTTCATTTCTGTTATTGTTTGCTGTCCTGAAAACAGGAATTTGAGAGCAAAGGTTGGAAATTGACTTCCCATGACCTTTGTTCTCCCAAATCTAGACGCTATTTTGTTCTGCTTTTATTATTTTCAGGATTTTGTTCTTGTTTCGCCTATCTTGCCTGATGGATAAAAAGCCTTTCTTGCATTGTTGAATGATACTATGTTTTTCACCTAGGCTTTCATTTTGTGTTGATTACGTTCTGGGAATCGACACGTTCTACAAAATGTAAATGATTTTCAACAACCGACCTAAATTTGTGAAAAAACATCAGTGGCCAATTTTTTAGAAGTTTGACTAAAATGCTATCCTTTTGTGAACTGGATGGAGCACTATTTAGTGAAATTTGTAAAATGTTTTTGGTTCTTAGGTACTGGTTTGCCCTTCATGAAAAGTTTATGCACTCTTACTCATATGCCATTCTTTTAAGTATTATTATTTATAAGCCATAGTTTCTAACCCTCTCCCTTAAATACCCAGCAATCTGTTAGGACCACCCTTGTATATAAAAGGGTTATCCCTCACAAATTCCTTGATGGCATGCAAGCAATAAGGCTGAAAACAATGACATGCAAGGGATTGGTTTTAAGAGTAGCATATACGGGAGTTCCTTATATGATAATATACTTGCATGCACTTCAGTATCATCCGTTTAATGAGGTAGTCAGTTTTCATTGTTTCAGTTTCAAGTCATTTGCTATGTGCAGGACATCTGATGATAGAAAAGCTAGTCTGATTGGTGTCCATGATTGAATGCTTGTTTGTACATAGCATATCTTCCTGTGAAATCAGTTAATCCAGTTCTCTTACTCAATTTTAACTTTGAACTATGAATTACTTGTATTGTGTAAGCTGCTTGGAGAGTTGGTTGAACTCACTTAAGTGTTCTGTGACCCGTCTGCAGCTTAAGCTGTGGCTTTCAAGACAGGAAGCTCGAGTGCTGTCAGCTTACCTTGCTTAATTGACTTTCTTTGTGGAAGGTATCCAAGCTCTGTTACTCTTGTCAATCTTAGTTGGTCACTATACTATCCTATCTTGGTATGTTTTCTTGCTAGTAGTTTTCTTTGGTAACTGATTACCATTTCCTTGGTTGACAAATATATTATTTTTAAATATGTTCAGAGTTCAGGCGATCTCATCTTTAACTTAATATTGCTACATGATCCCTTGAAGAGTTGCCTGTTCTCTGGTTCTATATTTCCGAAGATGCACGCCATTGTCATGAAATGCTGCACTTTATAATTTGATAAAAAATTGTGGATTCCGTATGCTTTGCTTACTACAGGAAAACTGACAGGTGCTGGTAGAAACAAGACTAGTTTTCATTTAAATAAATCATGTTTAGTTTCCTTAATGTTGTGATAATTTACCTACGGATGCCTTGTAGTTATCAGTTCATTTTTATTTAATCCCTGTCAACCATGTGCCCCCACCCACCAGTGGACATGATGATTCTTTGTTGAACATTTGTTGGATAATTCCAGTAGTTAGTTATTTGCAGCGACCTATTAATTGCTCTCTCTCAAGTACTCCCTCCGTTCCAGAATATAAGGTGTATTGTTTTCCATGCAAGTCAACCATCTGAATGTTTGACCAAGATTATAGAATAAAATAACAACACATGCAATACCTAATAGATAAAATATGAAACTACTTTTCATGATGAATCAAATGATATAAATTTTGTATTGCGAATATTCATATATTTTTCTAAAAACTCAGTCAAACATGCACTCGTTTGACTTTTGGAAAAAACAGATACACCTTATATAAAGGAATGGAGGGAGTAGATAGTACCACCGGTGGAGAAGAGAGCCCTGTTTTTTTATAGATATGGCTCTTTTGTACTGAATTCCTTGCCCCACTTCTGAATGCAATGCTTATCAGTACTAAAAAAACCAGAACACAGACCCGTACATTTTGTTCTTTTGGCGAGGGGTATTCTGTTGTTGTGGTATTTGGATTATGTATACACAGTTTAGACATCTCTTCAAATTGCTACAAATCGGTAACTTATGTAGTGGTCAGAACTAACCTAGATAAGGGCGGAGTGAAACAAGTTTTAAGTGCAAATGAAGTGCTGGCTCTTGCCACTGTTGCGCCTAATCGGGCTGCTTGTTAGCTATTTCTGTCTTTGCTGCTTGCGACTTGGGCGGCATGCTGGCTTGTGCCGGTACAGACGGAGAAAGAAATAGGAGTGAGATTCAGCCAAGTGGGATGTTGATATGATGTTTATGTTCGCATCGAGACAGCTCTCTCTCAAGTAAATGGTACCAATGGTGGAGAAGAGAGCCCTGTTTTTATAGATATGACCTTTTGCATTGAAATTCCTTGCCCCACTTCTGAATGAAATGCTTATCAGTATTAAGCAAAATCAGAACACAGATCCATTTATTTTGTTCTTTCATCGAGTGGTATTTATAGAGTTCAGATCTGTCGAAATTTCTACAAAGATGGTAACTTATGTAGTGGCTCTTGCCACCGCTGCGCCTCATTGGGTGCAGCTCGTTAGCTATTTCTGTCTTTGCTGCCAGCGACTTGGGCGGCCTGCTGACTTGTGCAGGTACCGAAAGGGAAAAGGGAATATGAGTGAGATTCAGGCAAGTGAGATGTTGATGCGATGCTTGTGTTTGCATCGAGACAGAAACAAAGAAGCTCTATTGTGAGTGCTGGACCGAACTGTTTATGGGTTCTGACTTGCATATCCTTCATGAGTTCCTAGAAGAAATCATGTACCAATCTATTATTTTCTATCCTTGTTTTCTACTCCCTCTGTTACAAAATAAGTGTCGTGGATTTAGTTCAAATTTGAACCATGTCAGTTATTTTGGAACAGAGTATTTGTATAAGTTGATTGTATTGTGTTAGTTTAGATAGAAGACTGTTAAGTCGTGTTCATAGTGGGCCATCTAAAAGTTGATGGTCTTAAACTTCTTTAGTGGCACTTCATCTTTAGTTATCAGTTACAGTGTGGTAAATATTTTACTGGACAGTTCATTGAAATATCTTTTCTTATTCCGTGAATGCAAGATCATTGTCAAAGGCATGCCTGTATTCCGTGAATGCAAGATCATTCTCAAAGGCATGCCGGTTTCCAGCGCATCCTCTTGGTCAGTTGTTGCAGACGAAATGCCTGCAGCAGAGCATTCTACTATGAACCTTATTGACCTTTTCAGAACAAATTAGCACATACATTTTGAATAGAAATGCTATCTAACATCGTTAACCATTTCTCTCTTTTGCTGTCGTTTAAGTCAAGGGTCAATTCTGCTGTAGCCTGAGTTTTTGAATGAAAGTGCTGAAATTTTGATCAAATAAGTTTGGCTTGGAAGCCTTGTAAAGCATGGGAAGGTCTGGTTCAGTATCTGATAATCTGCTCAGCTAGACACTTAAATATGTACTATCGAAACTGCCTCCTTTCACGCGAACATTTCAAATAGAAATGCTATCCAGCTTCGATAGGCATTTCTCTATTTTTGTTGTCGTTAGGTTCAAGGATCAATTGTGCTGTAGCCAGAGTTTTTAAATGAAGTGTTTAAAGGTTTTGATCAAAGTTTGGCTTGGAAGCCTTTTAAAGCATCGCTAAGGTCAGGTCCAGTATTTGATAATCTTGGACTATCGAGAACTGCCTCCATTCATGATGTATGTGCATTTGATTTTGACAGTAAATATCTTGATTCCTACTCAATAATTCAAGATATCACCTGAGCCTGCCCCCGATGCAATTTTTATTGCATGTTTTGCAGGTTCACGTTTGGGAATCAGAGTGTATTAATCATTATTCTGTGTGGATTATGGTTTGTTAGCAGTGTTAACATATGATCATGAATAGTAAGGTGGAGAAGTGCTCTTTTATTACTAGCTTTTATTGTATTTTTGGTTGCACCACCTGTGCATCTGCCAGATTGTCTCCAACTGGATTTGCCTGTCCTAACCCATCGTACACTAATGTCTGCATATGAAGGATAAAATCACCTCGGTAACTAAATATGAGACTTCTTTTTAGTTCAATTTGAACTGCAAAAACGTCTTATGTTTAGTTGCAGAGGTAGCATTAACTTGTACTCCAGTTTATTTTATGTATATGCCCTTCCTAACCCTGTGCACAGCAACAATGGAGTTTTTTTTTTTTTTTTGAACACTGGAAATACTATTGATCAACAACAACGTACATATACAAGTGTGCACTGGAGTACTTCAGTGAGCTTCGCTACATCTGCATTAAGGCAAGATATGTTGCCTGCACATAAACACATAAACCTGAAAGGAGAATTCTGGATTTTGAGTGCTAGCCTAGCTTGATGATGTGCTCGAAAATTATAGCTCCTGTTGACATGGTAGATCCTGGTAGCATCAAAAGTCGGAGAGGTTGTAATGTAAGCAAGTTGAGGCCTAAGTTGTCGCCAGAGTCGCGTTGTCCGTCAGAAAAGTAACCTGTTGAAGCTGAAGCAATTCTGCTATCTTGGATGCAAAGAAGCTTCTGCGGTCTCTCTGGCTTCTGACCATTTGTGTTCTATCAGACAAAAAAACCCTAAAGTGTTGCAAGAGTGCCTGCTGATGTATTGTTTCTTTTACCTCTTAGGGTTATGGCTGTATCTATCTAAATTTGGTAAGTGATGTGGTGTCAAGATGAGTACAGCTTGTTTTCTTTTTCCTGTAACGTGGTAACAATGAATAGTTCCTGACAGTTTTGCTGTCTGAGATTTCGGATAATGTGCAGCTGATTCACCTGAAAATTTGTATTCATGAGATAAAGCGATATAATTTGTTTGTAGCGGGCTTTGCTAGCGACAGTGAACTGTAAAAATGTTGATTTAAACTTGTTTGTAGCGGGCTTCGCTAGAAACAATCATGTGCATATTGTTTTTCCTAAATGATGTACTTTGCTCCCCAAACAACATGCTCTGCTTTGATATTGCATAGATCTTGTGAACATTTTTTTAACACTACAATTTTTAGTTAAAAGAAATTTGTGAGTTTAATTTGCACAGACCGTACATGGGCTTTTTAAGTATATAATCCACGGATATACATTTGCTCACATGATGTATAGACCTTTCTCAAATTTGGTTACGAAATGTGCTTCCATCGTAAGGTATATTTATTGGTCACGTGATGTAAATAATTCTCTCAAATTTAAAGACTTCTCTCAAATTCGGCAAGTGGCGTGAGTAAGAAGATGAAGGAAGCGGGGGACGAAATTACCCTTTCCCCTCTTTTATAATCACCTTGGTATAAAGTTGTCGTTTCGCGAGACGTGGGCGTGGGGTTATGGTGCCCTAATCATGGCCAGATTGACAAGACCGCGCTTCGGCTCACGAGAGGTCCGATGATAAGATCTGACCTACAGGGCTCTTTTCTTCGCGAGCTCCTTGCAAGAAGCAAGTCGGAACAGAATCTTCACGGGGTCGAGCTCCCCAAGGTGCGACTTGAAGATGGGCAAAAGGCAGGGAGCCCGCTTGAGATCTTGGAGCCCGACCTCTGACAAGCCGATGGTGTAATATGTCGGGGGTGGTCCATAGGGGGCCCGACATCAGGCGTGCTGAAGGGCCCGAAGGGCCCACTCTTCCATGGGTGGCAACCGGGAGCCCAGATCATTGGATACACCTCGACAAATCCCTACAAGCCATCCTGGCGGTGGGCTAGATCGGATATCTGCATTGTAAAACCCTAGCCCACATCGAGCATATAAGGTGAGGGTTCTCGGTAGCATCTCATACTCTTCACTGTAATCTCTCGCAAGAGGTATGCCCACCATGATTAACAACAAGCAGGACATAGGGTATTACTCCTCAAAGGCGAGGCCCGAACCGGTAAACCCCTTGTGTGACCTTCGATCTAAGACTTTTGGCCATGTTAGCAACCCTATCAAGGGTATTGTCTGATCTTGCACAGTCATCTGGTACAAACCACCGAGAGGCAGAATCAAGATTGCAACCCAACGCACTGGGACGCTACAGAGAGATAAGGAACAACGTCTTAGCCCGAAGTGTCACTCCTTAGAACCTTCTCGTTCCCTCTAGTGGCGATGGGCGTTCTAGGGTGAGGCTATGATCTCGTGAGCGAGATTTCGACCCCGCGGCGTCCACAGTTTCCACCGAATCCAGATCCGATTCCACCAATCCCTACTCTCTCAAGTACTCCCAATCCTCTTCCTTCAGAAGTGGCTCAGGAGGACATTGGGGCAAGTCTCGGTTCGCTGCCCACTCCTGGTCGCTGGTAACAAGGTGAGTTGGGGGTGTTGGCGGCGGTGTAGGTTCTTCCATGGAGGTCATGTCCACTCTATTCCTGGAATGGGTGCGGCGGACCAGGAGAACAATATGGCTAGTGGGGCTGGCAGTGTCCCATCTGAAGCGAAAGAGAAGATTGCCAGATTAACGGAGAAGCTGAATCTCACATCTGAAGAAGCTACAACAGTCATTTTGGAGGACGAAAATGAGGAAGATTTGGTGTCCCTGGAGTGCTCAATCATAAGAAAGGTACTATCCACAACCACTCTTAATATGCAGACGATTATGGCGACATTGAGGCTAGCTTGGGTAAACCCTAAAGGCATGAATCGTGGAGCTATTGGAGACAATATGTTTATTGTTGAGTTTGCAACTAAGACGAATAAAGATCGAGGTGAAGCGGGATCTCCATGGACTGTTGGCAAGCATGTAGTGCTCATTAACAATTTTGATGCTAGACAGAGACCATCAGATGTTCGCTTTGACAAATTAACTGTTTAGGGCGCATTAAAAACCCAAGATTTGAACTGATGAACAAACTTTGGGGAGAAAAACTTGGAGCAAAGCTAGGAACAGTGGAGACTATTGATGTCGATAGTAGGGTAGAGCTGGGGGGGGGGGGGGGGTTGTCTACGAGTTAGAGTAATCGTGGATATCTCCAAACCTTTGTTAAGGTGGGTTACAACTTATTCGAAAAATCACCAAGAGTATGACACTTATGAGGTAGTGTATGAGAGGCTCCCACATTACCGCTTCTCAGTGGCTTGTTGGGACACTTCTATGGAATGCCCAACACGAGGTGAGAGGGATGCAGAGGGTAAGCTACCTTGGAATGACGATAGGCTGTGTGTCAAGGATGATAAGAAGAGAAGTTTTCCAGGTTCCAAATTAGTGCAAAGTTCACAATCAAGTGGCAGATGTTCACATTACGATGACAAAAAGAGGGAATCCCATCTCCCTGCTAAAGCGAAGATTGTCGAACCAAAAACTAATAAATTGCAAGAGGAATATGTAGTCACCTCTCCCATGAATCTGAAGGTTCAGAATCAGAAATTAAAAAATAAGGTGGACAAGGCATGGTGAGTAAGGAACTTTTTTCTTCAGGGGCTACAAATAGTCATGTTGTTGGGCAAAAAAGGAAGCAAATAAAGGTATACAGCCCCGAAGGACCATCCACAAACGCAGAACTGAAGGTGGACAACAACAGTAAGGCCATTGTCTTGGGTGGAAACAGTCTGAATAGAAGCGAACCAGGTACAACTTTGGGTCAAATGTATGTAGAAGGGAACATTGATTCTTACAAGAAGCAGAAGAAGGAACTCACATTTATCATCTCGAGATCGGCAGATCAAGCAGAGGTTGCAGTGGAGCGAATTTGCTCTGTTAGAACTGTCGTGGCCTAGGGATGGACGCGATAGTTGGCGAGATCAAATAGCTCGTTAGTAGACACCGCCCCCCTCTTCTTATCTGAGACGAAGATGAGGGATAGCAGAGCTCGGAAACTCATGTAGTGTCTTGGTTTCTTGGGCGCTTATCTAGTCAACAGTAATGGGTTGAGCGGTGGTTTGGCTCTCTTTTGGTCAACCTCCTTGAAGGTGGATTTAAGAGCCTTCTCCTCGCAATTGATTGACATTATTGTTTCACAGGAGGAAGGTATCGAGTGGCGTGCTACACTTGTAGGTGAACCAAAAAAGGAGCTAAGACATCAATTTTGGGACATAATGAGGTTCTTTAGGACCATGTGGGAAGGCCCATGGATTTGTGCAGGTGATTTCAATGAGGCTCTACATAATGACGAACACCTGGGAGCGAGGGATAGAGAAGAAAATCAAATGGAATTTTTTTAGAGATTGCCTTGATGAATATGGTGTAGTGGACATGGGTTTTGTTGGGTGAGGAAGTCCTGGATTAAGGGGTCCTCGCGCGTGCAGGCTATGTGACGTGGGCCGGACTAATGGGCCATGAAGATGCAAAGACAGAAGACTTCTTCCCGTGTCTGGATGGGACTCTCCTTTACGTGGAAGGCAAGCTTGGCGTTCGGATGTGAATATTCCTTCCTCTGTACAACCCTAGGTCCCTCCGGTGTCTATATAAACCGGAGGGTTTCATCCGTAGAGGCAATCATAATCATACAAGCTAGACATCTAGGGTTTAGCCATTACGATCTCGAGGTAGATCAACTCTTGTAAACCCCATATTCATCCAAGATAATCAAGCAGGAAGTAGGGTATTACCTCCATCGAGAGGGCCCGAACCTGTGTAAACATCGTGTCCCTGTCTCCTGTTACCTTCGATCCTCAGACGCACAGTTCGGGACCCCCTACCCGAGATCTGCCGGTTTTGACACCGACATTGGTGCTTTCATTGAGAGTTCCACTGTGCCGTCAATAGAAGGCTCGATGGCCAGATCTTTGTGTTCGGCGGCTTTGCACTGCGGGCCAACTCGCTTGGCCATCTAGAGCAGATCGACAGCTACGCCCCAGGTCACCAGATTAGTTTTGGAAATCTGGATTGTGTCGCCGATATCTGAGGAGATTTGATCTTCCAAGGGTTCGCGACCCCAACCTCCGCTCTGGCCTTAGATCCGGAGCGCGTCACCAGGTCCGAAGACGGGATGTCCAAGCCCGCCGGACTCTCTCCGGCTATTGATCCTAGTACGGGAGAGTCGGAGGAAGTAGTGTCACCGGCAATCATCATGAAGCCGGACTCTTCTCCGAACACTGGCTCCGGACCCTCGGAGTCAGCAGCGCGTGAGCTCGGCCAAGGAGTTTCCTTCCCGCCGTACTCCACGGACTCTCTTCTCCCTGGCCAAATCTCGCCTTTAAGCGAGGCTCTGGACTTAATGCGATCCCTTGTCATTACAGAGGGGGAACGTCCGAACTACGCCCAGCCCGGACTAGGGGCTGAGAGCGGGGAATTTTACGTCCCACCCACCACCCACTTCATAGCCACTGTCGAGGTCCTAACCGACATGCTTGACCGTAACTCCGAAGACATCTATGGTATGGACATTGATGCCGGAGACGAACAAAGCCAAAACCCGCCGCATACCGGACGCTGGGCGGCCACCTCCACATATGACGTATACATGGTGGATACGCCAAAAGAGGATGGCGATGAAGGCAGTAAGGATCCAATCAAGGAGAATAACACTGATAAACCACCAAAGTGGCGGCATCAGCGGCGCCGTTCAAAATCACGCCGCAACAAAGAAAGCAATACCGACAATGGAGACGATAACACTCCGGAGAATGTCGAAGACCCAGACGCCCCCGTCGAACCAACATCCGAACAGGATGATAGAGAGGAGGGGCAGGGTAACCCTGACGAGCCAGTCAGGAACGAGGACTCGGAGGACAACACCTATATGTCACCCTCCAAAGACGAAACAAGCCTCGGTGACGAAGACTTCATCGTGCCAGAGGAACCCCTCGAGCAAGAACGCTTTAAGCAACAGCTCATCGCAACCGCGAGGAGCCTGAAAAGGAAGCAGCAACGACTTCAAGCCGAACAGGATACGCTCAACGACAGATGGACTAATGTCCTGGCAGCCGAGGAATACGGCCTCGCACGACCAACCAAAAGCTACCCGAAGCGCAAGTTGTTACCCCAATTCGACGTTGAGGCACGGGAGCCCCTAACATCAGCGCGTAACGCAACCGATAAACCAGACCGGCCACCGCGTGGCCGAGACAGAACGACTACTCAAGCTGAACACCAGCCCACATCCCCCCGCCGTAAAGGCAAGGAGACAGTAGCCCAGGATTACACCTACGACCTACGGCAGGACCTGGACACTAGCGCAGGCCTAGCTAGATCAATCTACGGGTCAAGGCGACGTGCCCCAACACGAGAGGACGGCTATCAGGCCCGGCGTGATCAACACCACCTCACTCGGGGTGAATACCGCATAGGAACGTCCGCCGAACTCCATCGCGACGTCGCCCGTTATAGAGGCGCCGCACACCCCCTATGCTTCACCGAGGAAGTAATGGAGCCCGAATTCCCAGAAGGGTTTAAACCTATGAGTATCGAATCATATGATGGAACAACCGACCGCGCAGTATGTATTGAGGATTTTCTTCTCCATATCCACATGGCCCGCGGTGATGATCTCCATGCCATCAAATACCTCCCACTAAAATTAAAGGGACCAGCCCGGCACTGGCTAAACAGCCTCCCAGAGAACTCCATTGGCAACTGGGAAGACGCCTTTCGCGACAACTTCCAAGGTACATATGTCCGGCCTCCGGACGCCGATGACCTCAGTCACATCATCCAGCAGCCCGGAGATCAGCCAGGAAACTCTGTACTAAGTTCCTAATTAAAAAGAACCAAATTCTCGGCTGTCCGGACGCCGAAGCCCTCGCGGCCTTTAAACATAGCGTCCGAGATGAGTGGCTTGCCCGTCACCTCGGCCAAGAAAAACCTAAGTCCATGGCAGCTCTTACCGCACTGATGACCCGCTTTTGCACGGGAGAAGATAGCTGGCTTGCTCGCAGAAGCAATAGCACCAGCGATCCTGGCACCTCCGAAGCCAGGGACGGCAATGGCAAGCCACGACGCAATAAAAACAAGCGCCGAAACAATAATGCAGGAACCCAAGACACGGCGGTCAATGCCGGATTCAGTGGTCCCAAATCCGGTCAACGGAAGAAGCCACTATAAGAAATATGTCAACTTGTGACCTTTTGTCAGTGACCCTGGAAGATTTGGTCATAAATCTACGACCATTTGAGACCAATTGGTCAAAAGCTGTTCGGGGGGCTCCAAACCCTAAACGACCATTTTGGTCAGAAAGGTCGTAATTTCCTTACATGAAAAGGCCATGAAGCAGACAACACTGGTCCGCTGCCTTATTTCTAGCTGATCACGACCAATATAGATGGTCATAACCTTGTAAATTGTGGTGGATTGCTATGACTAGGCGCCACCTCATCAGGTTTGCCTATGTGTCATGTCCATGTGTCAATTTTCGCCCTAGGTTGTGAAGCAACCTATATTTCTGTCATTCCCAAAATTCCCCAAAAAATTGGGCATTCTTTACTATCCAAATCATTGCCTCATGAAAATATTCAACTCCATTTGCCTGGTAAATCTTCGTCGGCAAATTTCCAAAGTTTTTGTTCAACTCGAATTGTTGTGAAGGAAGTACTAGCTAGGCATATCCTAATGAGCTGAATTTTTTCCACATCTTCTATATTCCCAAACAATAGCTCTCCACAAAATTTTAGCCCCATCTAACGATACATGTGAGTGTGGCTTCAACATTCATATTTATGTCCAGTGTGGTACGTTGCAAAGCAAGTGACACCTAGGCTCCTCCATTTGAGCTGCAAATTTTCCAAGATAGTGTCCTTAGTAGATGATCATCCTCGTCCAAAACTCAGGCCCATTGGCCATGTGCATTTCCCGTACCACTAATCAAACACTTGGGTGCTAATTCATGTTTGAGCTTAGTTCAGTCTCCTCATGAGATTCTTCTATTGCCATCTTCTTCCTGACACCTATCAGGGGAGTGCCCAACCCACTAGACATGCCTAGACCGCCCGGAACGCGTGGCAACACCACGGTCATGCGGTGACCATGTGGCGGGCATGCGAGTTTACGCGCTCTGGAGTTGCGGCCCTCGGCCACCATCCAAACCTCAACGTATCGCTACTAAACCATGTATTTCTGATTAAATAGATACTTATGTACCTATAAATAATTTTTTGAAAAAATAAAGAGCAAACTATGAGGCAGCTGCAGTTCAAATTTGACTCGCTTCCTACTAAATCGGCGGAAATTTGTCTTTTTCACCAGAGGTGTATAGATACTTTCGATGACCAACCATTTTGTCAATTGTACATTAAATATGGCCTAATATATTATAAATGACCTGGTCCCATTTTGCAACAAATATATGGTAGGTCCTTCACAAAAAAACTCATTTTGGGCACTCGAAAAATGGAAAATTGATTTTTCGTCCAAAGAAAATGAAAAATCCCTTAGCAAACATTGTTTACCATTCTAATATGCACCCTTGTGCACAATATGAGATCATTTGAACAAACTATGCCATGAATGTGGCCATAAGATTGATCATTTGGCTTGAAAGCCATGAATCTTCAGAGATGATGGCTCATTTCCGAGAACACTTTTTAAAAAGAATTGTCGTATTACAAGTTTATTATTTTTCCAGGTAACTTGGTCACATATAATGACACAATGCGAAGGTTTTCCAATTTTTTGACTTTTTTTTGAATTTTTATGCCCGTTTCAAAATGCGGTTAAAACGGCGGGAATGACCGTTCCTAGCTAGTGGTTGAATCTTGGAATTTTTTTGGTGTTTCTCTGATTAAATAGATACTTTTGTACCTAGAAATGATTTTTTTAAATACATAGCAAGCTATGAGGTAGCCGCAGTTCAAATTTGACCCACTTCCTGCTGAAACGGTGGAAATTGGTCTTTTTCACCAGAGGTGTATCAAAACTTTTGACACCCAACCATTTGGTCAATTGTGCATTAAATATGGCCTAGTATTTTATAAAATTGATTTGGTCCAATTCTGCACCAAATATATGGTAGGTCCTTCACAAAAAAACTCATTTTGGGCACTCGAAAAATGGAAAATTGATTTTTCGTCCAAAGAAAATGAAAACTCCCTTAGGCAACATTGTTTGCCATTCCAATATGCACCCTTGTGCACAATATGAGATTATTTGAACAAACTATGCCATGAATGTGGCCATAAGATTGATCATTTGGCTTGAAAGTCATGAATCTTCAGAGATGATGGTTCATTTCTGAGAACACTTTTTAAAAAGAATTGCCGTATTACAAGTTTATTATTTTTCCTGGTAACTTGGTCACATATAATTACACAATGCGAAGGTTTTCCATTTTTTTTGAATTTTTTATGCCCGTTTCAAAATGCGGTCAAAACGGCGGGAATGACCGTTCCTAGCTAGTGGTTGAATCTTGGAATTTTTTTGGTGTTTCTATGATTAAATAGATACTTTTGTACCTAAAATTATTTTTGGAAAAAATAAAGAGCAAACTATGAGGCAACTACAGTTCAAATTTGACCCGCTTCCAGCTGAATCGGCAGAAATTTGTCTTTTTCACGAGAGGTGGATCAAAGCTTGTGACACCCAACCATTTGGTCAATTGTGCCTTAAATATGGCCTAGTATTTTATAAAATTGATTTGGTCCAATTTTGTAACAATTATTTGGTAGGTCCTTCACAAAAAAAACTCATTTTGGGCACTCGAAAAATGGAAAATGATTTTTTCGTCCAAAGAGAATGGAAACTTCCTTAGGCAACATTATTTGCCATTCCAATATGTACCCTTGTGCAAAATATGATATCATTTGAACAAACTATGCCATGAATGTGGCCATAAGATTGATCATTTGGCTTGAAAGTCATGCATCTTCACACATGATAGCTCTTTTCTGAGAACACTTTTTTAAAACAATTGCTGTATTACAAGTTTATTATTTTTCCTAGTAACTTGGTCACATATAATGGCACAATGCGAAGGTTTTCCATTTTTTTGTTTTTTTGAATTTTTTATGCCCGTTTCAAAATGCGGTCAAAACGGCGGGAATGACCGTTCCTAGCTAGTGGTTGAATCTTGGAATTTTTTTGGTGTTTCTGTGATTAAATAGATACTTTTTTACCTAGAAACGATTTTTGGAAAAAATAAAGAGCAAACTATGAGGTAGCTGCAGTTCAAATTTGACCCGCTTCCTACTGAATTGGCGGAAATTTGTCTTTTTCACGAGAGGTGGATCGAAACTTTTGACACCAACCATTTGGTAAACCGTGCATTAAATTTGTCCTAGTATTTTAGAAAAATGTTTTGGTACAATTTCACAATAAATATATGGTAGGTCCTTGACAAAAAAACTTATTTTGGGCACTCAAAAAATGGAAAATTGATTTTTCGTGCAAAGGAAATAAAAACTCCCTTTGTCAATATTGTTTGCAAATCCAAGATGTAAACTTGTGCAAAATATGATATCATTTGAACAAATATTTTATAGGACTTTCACAAAAAGCTCATTTTGAGCACTGAAAAATGGAATGAAAATTTTATCTTAAATCAATCACGACCAATTTATATGGTCATAAGTCATCAAATGGTTTGCTGCGTTCTGATTGGTCCATGGGCATATCACGCGGATCATGCATTAACCGCCGTCGGATGCTTCCGGATCCAACGGCAACCCTCACCCCCTCATCCAACCGCAGCCCAACTACCCAAACCCTAACCCGCACCCGTAGTCCTCCTCCCGCACTCCTCCTCCCTCGGCTCCTCGCCGCCGCCACCTCCTCCCTGTCCCGCAGCGGCGCCCACCGCGTCACCTGCCGGCCGCCCTCGCGGGTGGCTGCGTCCGCGGCGACGGCGGCGGCCTCGTTGTCCCCGGAGGCCGCAGTCGGTCGTCTCCCTATCCGCCTGTCGGATCTCGGGTTCCGGCAAAACCCTCAAGGTTCGAACACTGGGGTGCGCATGAAGGTCTCCCCCTGCGGATCCACGTCCTAGCTTCGCTAAGATCTCAAGGGCTAACTCAACGAACTCGCAACACAAAGGACACAAGATTTATACTGGTTCGGGCCACCTTTGTGGTGTAATACCCTACTCCAGTGTGGTGGTGGTGGATTGCCTCTTGGGCTAAGGATGAACAATACAAGGGGAAGAACAGCCTCCTGAGGCGAGGTGTTCTTGTGCTTGGTGGGTGTGAGGATGAACTGAATGAGTTCCAGACCAGTTGCCTCCTATTGTGGTGGCTAATCCTATTTATAGAGGCCCTGGTCCTCTCCCCAAATATTGAGCGGGAAGGGAGCCAACAACGGCCAATTTGAAAGGGGACAACTAGTACAGCTTATCCAGGCAAAAGCAGTCTTCGCGTGCAAAAAGCTCTGGTGGTGACGCCACCTTGGGCTCCATGGTGACCTCCGTCTTGCCGTACTGCTGGTCTTGGTCTCGTTGCACTGATATGGAAACCTTTGCTTGACACCTCGGTACTCCGCGCATGCGCTTCCTTAGCACCAAAGAGGAAACAAGGACACTGCGCGCGCTGGCGCCCGCCTGATCTTGATCGTCACGACTCACGTCATTGGAACCTCGCGAGGTTTCCCTTGCCTTGAACTCTCCGCCCCTCGCGAGCCAGCCTGGTGAGGGCGCTCCTGAGGAGGTCTTGTGTCGTCTGCCTCGCGAGGCTTGGCCCCTCGCGAGGGTCTTGAGTGCTTGTTGGTGAAGATGGGCCGTACGGGCCCGCTCGCAGAGCCACGCCGTGGGCCGCGGGCAGGTAAGTCTGGGGACCCCCGTTCCCAGAATGCTAACAGTAGCCCCCGGGCCCAAGGCGCGCTCGGGCTTGGCTTCGAGGCGAAGCCAAAGGTCAAGTGCGGATCGCCGCGGGCCCCAATAGCCTGCGGCCTTGGTCGACGTGTGGCGGTTGATTGGACGTGGGCGTCTCCGCTTCCCCATGCTGCCTCGGCAACTGCCCGACTTGACAAGTCCCTGCGACATGCAAGGAAAAACCATCATTACCTGTGATCGTGGGAGGCGCTGGTTGGCCTTCCCCTGCTATAAATGGAGAGGGGGGCGGAGCCCCCGTCGCCCATCTCTTCCCATTCCGCTTGCTTCTCCCCCTTTGCTCCATCACCGCCACCAATGGCGCCCATCCGAAGGTTTTCCGCGACGGAGAAAGGAAAGACTCCCCTCGACGGGCTGGTACCGCTCCCGCCGAAGAAGAGGCTGGCCCACCGCCGCGACGAGGCGACGATACAGGTGGTGACGAGGCCTTGGTGCGAGCGGCCTCCTCCCGGGTATCCGTTACCCCTGAACGCCCAAGCCGGGGGCTCAGGACGGGGAGACGGCGAGCGTCGGTGCGCGCGCCGTGGCCATGGTCGACGCGTGGCGGTGGCGCGCGTCGCCGCCCCTGGAGTCCACACCATGGACTCCTCGCGCGAGCTCGTGCTGTGGGCGGCGATGCCCCCGAGCACTTGGATCCGTTTCCCTTCCTTCTTCTTAGCCGAGATGCCGCCGAGGGCCCCCCTCGAGCTGTGGCTGCAGCATGCTGGCGACTGGAGCGGAGGTTGAGGCCGTCTCCTCGGGGAAGATCTTCATGAGCCGAGGCTGGGGTGAGGTCACCCGAGTGTGTCGTGCAGAGGGCGCCCTCGCGATCCATTTCGTGTATGACGGTGCCTCCACGCTGTTCTTCAAGGTCTTCGATGCAGAAGGCCGCCGTCTGGAGTGTTGCCCCAGGTGGGGTCATCATGCTGGCGCCACAGTTGGCGCAGGGTCTGCTGCCCGCGCCGCCAGCGGCTCCTCTGGAAGCAGCGGCGACACTTGGGAGTCCAGCGATTCTCCCGAGCTCTACGAGACCCCGGAGATGAGCGACGACAGCTACGTGCCCCCAAGCTCCCGCCGAGCCCGGAGCAGGGCTGCAGCGTTGATGACCCACAAGTATAGGGGATCTATCGTAGTCCTTTTGATAAGTAAGAGTGTCGAACCCAACGACGAGCAGAAGTAAATGATAAGCGGTTTTCAGCAAGGTATTCTCTGCAAGCACTGAAATTATCGGTAATAGATAGTTTTGTGATAAGGTAATTTATAACGGGTAGCAAGTAACAAGCGTAAATAAAGTGCAGCAAGATGGCCCAATCCTTTTTGTAGCAAAGGACAAGCCTGGACAAACTCTTATATAGAGAAAAGCGCTCCCGAGGACACATGGGAATTATCGTCAAGCTAGTTTTCATCACGTTCATATGATTCGCATTCGGTACTTTGATAATTTGATATGTGGGTGGACCGGTGCTTGGGTGCTGTCCTTACTTGGACAAGCATCCACTTATGATTAACTCCTATTGCAAGCATCCACAACTACAAAAGAAGTATTAAGGTAAACCTAACCATAGCATGAAACATATGGATCCAAATCAGCCCCTTACGAAGCAACGCATAAACTAGGGTTTAAGCTTCTGTCACTCTAGCAACCCATCATCTACTTATTACTTCCCAACGCCTTCCTCTAGGCCCAAATAATGGTCAAGTGTCATGTAGTCGACGTTCACATAACACCACTAGAGGAGAGACAACATACATCTCATCAAAATATCGAACGAATATCAAATTCACATGACTACTAATAGCAAGACTTCTCCCATGTCCTCACGAACAAACGTAACTACTCACAAATCATATTCATGTTCATAATCAGAGGGGTATTAATATGCATAATGGATCTGAACATATGATCTTCCACCAAATAAACCAACTAGCATCAACTACAAGGAGTAATCAACACTACTAGCAACCCACAGGTACCAATCTGAGGCTTTGGCACAAAGACTGGATACAAGAGATGAATTAGGGTTTGAGAGGACATGGTGCTGGTGAAGATGTTGATGGAGATTGGCCCCCTCCCGAAGAGAGGAGCGTTGGTGATGAGGATGGCGATGATTTCCCCCTCCCGGAGGGAAGTTTCCCCGGCAGAACAGCTCTGCCGGAGCCCTAGATTGGTTTCGCCAAGGTTCCGCCTCGTGGCGGCGGAGTTTCTTCCCGAAAGCTTGCTTATGATTTTTTTCTCGGACGAAAGACTTCATAGAGAAGAAGATGGGCACCGGAGGGCCACCAGGGGGCCCACGAGGCAGGGGGCGTGCCCAGGGGGTAGGGCGCACCCCCCACCCTCGTGGCCAGGGTGTGGGCCCCCTCTGGTATTTTCTTCGCTCAGTATTTTTTATTATTTCCAAAAATTACTTTTGTGGAGTTTCAGGACTTTTTGAGTTGTGCAGAATAGGTCTCTAATATTTTCTCCTTTTCAAGCTGTCAGCATTCTCCCTCTTTATGAAAACCTTGTAAAATAAGAGAGACTCGGCATAAGTATTGTGACATAATGTGTAATAACAGCCCATAATGCAATAAATATCAATATAAAAGCATGCTGCAAAATGGACGTATCTACTCCCCCAAGCTTAGACCTCGCTTGTCCTCAAGCGGAAGCCGATAACGATAAATATGTCCACATGTTTAGAGGTAGAGGTGTCGCTAAAATAAAATACGGACATGAGGGCATCATGATCATTCTTATAACAGCAACATATATGGATATTGTCATATGATTTCTTATGCTAAAGTAACAATCTATCCACAATGTCAATTATGAATCAGAAACTTCATTGAGAACTAACAAACTATTATCTCAGTCATTGAGGCAATTGCAATTTATCATAACATCGGAAAAGAGTCGATATAAGAGCTTTTCAGCAAGTCCACATACTCAACTATCATTTAGTCTTTCACAATTTCTAACACTCACGCAATACTTGTGGTTACAGAGTTTTAATCGGACACAGAGAAAGATAGGGGCTTATAGTTCCGCCTCCCAACCTTTTACCTCAAGGGTAATGTCAACAATAATAGTTCATGCTAACTTACATCCAATTGGATATATATATCAGGATCTTTCCAACACAATGTGCTTGCCAAAGGATAAAATGTAAAAAGGAAAGGTGAAGATCACCATGACTCTTGCATAAGGGTAAGAGATAAAAGTAAAAGATAGGCCCTTCGCAGAGGGAAGCAGAGGTTGTCATGCGCTTTCATGGTTGGATGCACGAAATCTTAATGCAAAAGAACGTCACTTTATATTGCCACTTGTGATATGGACCTTTATTATGCAGTCCGTCGCTTTTATTTCTTCCACATCACAAGATCGTATAAAGCTTATTTTCTCCACACTAATAAATCATACATATTTAGAGAGCAATTTTTATTGCTTGCACCAATGACAACTTACTTGAAGGATCTTACTCAATCCATAGGTAGATATGGTGGACTCTTATGGCAAAATAGGGTTTAAGGGTATTTGGAAGCACAAGTAGTATCTCTACTTGGTGCAAAGAATTTGGCTAGCATGAGGGAGAAAGGCAAGCTCAACATGTTGGATGATCCATGATAATATAGTTTATTTCAGATATAAGAAAACATAACCCATTACGTTGTCTTCCTTGTCCAACATCAACTCTTTAGCATGTCATATTTTAATGAGTGCTCACAATCATAAAATATGTCCAAGATAGTATATTTATATGTGAAACCTCTCTTTCTTTATTACTTCCTATTAATTGCAACGATGAATCAAGCTATGTTTGTCAACTCTCAACAACTTTTAATCATCATACTCTTTATATGTGAAGTCATTACTCTCCATAAGATCAATATGATCTCTTTATTTCTTTTTATTCTTTCTCTTTTCTTTTATTCCCTCAAGATCATAGCAAGAAAATCAAGCCCTTGACTCAACAGTAATATTTATTATATATATCTCACGAACTCGATTACATAGAGGGATCATAAAGCAAAACTCAAAACTAGATCATACCAAAAACTTTATTCTACTAGATCAAGATATTACTAAAAGGATCGAACTAAGAAAAACGGTAGAGATAGAGGTGTGATGGTGATACGATACCGGGGCACCTCCCCCAAGCTTGGCAGTTGCCAAGGGGAGTGCCCATACCCATGTGATTATATCTCTTTCTTCGGAGGTGATGATAATGGAGTTGTTGATGATGTAAATTGTGCTTTTAGCTTCTTCATGTTGTAATTGAGAAGAGCAATTTCCTCCTTTAAATCATCAACCTCCAACTCCAGCTTCAAGATCTTGTCACATAAATCTCCTTTGCTTTTCTGCCGAAAACGAGAAGGAATAGATCGTTTGTTAGATAGTTTAGCCCTCTTAGGGAGACTAGATTTCTTGAACTTCACGTGCATATCCCCAGGTTGAGGTAGAGGGACATCCTCCTCCTCCTCCGAACTTGAATCATTGATCCTCATCAAATGAGCATCCTCCTCCTCATCCGTAGTTCGGCCACAAGGAGATAGATCCCCATAGGTCTTTGGGTCAGCAGTGAGGTGTGAGACATAGCTCTCTCCGTCGGAATCCTGAGATGACATCTTGCTCTAATCTGCAGCAGAGACAGCACGGAACAAAGACAGAGGATATTTGTGTGACACGGTGGTCAAAACCTTCGGGAGATTATATAATGAATTTTTACCGACCAAAAGAAGTATCGTGCAAGAAAACGGAGTCCGGAGAGCACCCGAGGTGCCCACGAGGTAGGGGGCACGCCCAGGGGGGTAGGGCGCGCCCTCCAGCCTCGTGGAAGCCTCGTGTCCTTCCCGGACTGCTTCTTATTTTCCTATTTTTCTAAATATTCCAAAACGGAGAAAAATTGCCATTAGAACTGTTTTGGAGTCGGTTTACTTACCGTACCACATACCTATTCCTTTTCGGAGTCTGAAACGTTCTGGAAAGTGTCCCTTATGTATTCCTCCGGGGTTACGGTTTCAATAATAGTAGTTTCAACATTTATAGGATTACCTGAGATATAATGTTTGATTCTTTGACCCTTCACCACCTTCGGATTTGTGCCTTCAAAGTTGTTGATTTTTATGGCACCGGAACGATAGACCTCCTCGATGACGTAAGGACCTTCCCATTTAGAGAGAAATTTTCCTGCAAAAAATCTTAAATGGGAGTTGTATAGCAATACATAATCACCTACATTAAACTCACGGTTTTGTATCCTTTTGTCATGCCATCTTTTAACTTTTTCTTTAAACAACTTGGCATTCTCATAGGCTTGGGTTCTCCATTCATCAAGTGAGCTTATGTCAAATAACCTCTTCTCACCGGCAAGTTTGAAATCATAATTGAGCTCTTTAATATCCCAATATGCCTTATGTTCTAGTTCGAGAGGTAAGTGACATGCTTTTCCATAAACCATTTTATACGAAGACATACCTATAGGATTTTTATATGTAGTTCTATAGGCCCATAATGCATCATCAAGTTTCTTGGACCAATTCTTTCTAGATCTATTAATAGTCTTTTGCAAAATTAATTTGAGCTCTCTATTGCTCAATTCTACTTGACCACTAGACAGTGGGTGATAGGGAGATGCAATTCTATGATTAACATCATACTTGGCAAGCATTTTACGAAAGGCACCATGAATAAAACGTGAACCACCATCAGTCATTAAATATCTAGGGACTCCAAACCTTGGAAAAAATAACTTCTTTAAGCATCTTAATAGAAGTGTTATGATCAGCACTACTAGTTGGAATAGCTTCTACCCACTTAGTAACGTAATCAACAGCAACTAAAATATGTGTATACCCATTAGAGGAAGGAAAAGGTCCCATGTAATCAAAGACCCAAACATCAAATGGTTCAATAACGAGTGAATAATTCATTGGCATTTCTTGACGTCTACTAATATTACATTTTCTTTGACATTCATCACAAGATAAGACAAACTTACGAGCATCCTTGAAGAGAGTAGGCCAATAAAAACCGGATTGCAATACCTTATGTGCAGTTCTATCTCCAGCGTGGTGTCCTCCGTAAGCCTCGGAGTGACACTTGCGTAGGATCTGTTCCTGTTCATGCTCAGGTACACAATGCCTAATAACACCATCTACTCCTTTATAAAGATGTGGGCCATCCCAGAAGTAATGTCTTAAATCATAGAAAAACTTTTTCTTTTGCTGGTATGTGAAACTAGGTGGTATAAATTTAGCAACAATGTAATTAGCATAATCAGCATACCATGGAGCAGTACGAGAAGCATTTATGACATTTAATTGTTCATCAGGAAAGCTATCATCAATAGGTAGTGGGTCATCAAGAACATTCTCTAACCTAGACAAGTTGTCTGCAACGGGGTTCTCAGCTCCCTTTCTATCAATAATATGCAAATCAAATTCTTGTAGCAAGAGAACCCATCTAATAAGTCTAGGCTTAGCATCTTTCTTTTCCATAAGATATTTAATAGCAGCATGATCAGTGTGAATAGTTACTTTAGAATCAACAATATAAGGTCTGAACTTATCACAAGCAAAAACAACTGCTAAGAATTCTTTTTCAGTGGTAGCATAATTTCTCTGGGCATTGTCTAGAGTTTTACTAGCATATTGAATAACACTTAATTTCTTATCAACTATTTTCCCTAGAACAGCACCTACAGCATAATCACTAGCATCACACATAATTTCAAAGGGTAAATTCCAATCAGGAGGCTAAACAATAGGTGCAGAAATCAATGCTTTCTTAAGTATTTCAAATGCTTCTACACAATCATCATCAAAGAAAAATGGTATATCTTTTTGTAATAGATTAGTCAGAGGCCGAGAAATTTTTGAGAAGTCCTTAATGAACCTCCTATAAAAACCGGCATGACCAAGGAAACTTCTTATACCTTTGATGTCCTTAGGACACAACATCTTTTCAATAGCATCAACTTTAGCTTTATCAACTTCAATACCTCTTTCAGAAATTTTATGCCCCAAGACAATACCTTCATTAACCATAAAGTGGCATTTCTCCCAATTCAAGACAAGGTTTGTTTCTTCACATCTCTGCAAAACTCGATCAAGGCTGCTCAAGCAATCATCAAAAGAGGATCCATAAACGGAGAAATCGTCCATGAAAACCTCACAAATCTTTTCACAAAAGTCAGAGAATATAGCCATCATGCATCTTTGAAAGGTAGCAGGTGCATTGCATAAACCAAAAGGCATACGTCTATAAGCAAAAGTACCGAAAGGGCAAGTAAAAGTGGTCTTTGCTTGATCATCAGCTGACACGGGTATTTGAGAGAAACCAGAATAACCATCTAGAAAGCAAAAATGTGTGTGTTTGGATAATCTTTCTAGCATTTGATCAATGAATGGCAAGGGGTAATGATCTTTTTTAGTAGCTTTATTTAATTTGCGGAAATCAATTACCATCCTATAACCTGTAATAATTCTTTGCGGAATCAATTCATCTTTATCATTAGGAACGACAGTAATACCTCCCTTCTTAGGGACACAATGGACAGGACTTACCCATTGACAGGGACACAATGGACAGGACTTACCCACTGACAGGGACACAAGGAGCTTTAATATTTCCTTTCTTACCACTTCTTTCATCTTACGATTCAGCCGTTGTTGGTGATCAATAACTGGTTTGGCGTCTTTCTCCAAATTTATTTTGTGTTGACATAGAGTGGGACTAATGCCCTTAAGATCATCAAGAGTATATCCCATAGCAGCACGGTGCTTCTTCAGAGTTTTCAATATTTTTTCTTCCTCCTTCTCTGAAAGGTTAACACTAATAATAACAAGATATATCTTCTTTTCATCAAGATAAGCATACTTAAGAGTATCAGGTAATGGTTTAAGCTCAAACACGGGATCACCCTTGGGTGGAGGAGGATCCCCTAGGATTTTAACAGGCAGGTTGTGTTTCAGAATAGGTCCCTGTTTAAAGAATACTTCATCTATTTCCCTTCTTTCATTCATAAACATATCATTTTCATGGTCTAGCAAATATTTTTCTAAAGGATCATTAGGAGGCACGGCAATAGAAGCAAGACCAATAATTTCATCCTTACTAGGCAATTCCTCATCACGGGGTTGTCTACGAAATTTAGAAAAATTAAACTCATGAGACATATCATCCAAACCAATAGTAACAACATCCTTTTCACAGTCTATCTTAGCGTTGACAGTATTCAAGAAGGGTCTACCAAATATAATGGGACAAAAACTATCTTGTGGGGAACCAAGAACAAGAAAATCAGTAGGATATTTAGTTTTTCCACACAAGACTTCAACATCTCTAACAATCCCAATTGGTGATATAGTATCTCTACTGGCAAGCTTAATGGTAATATCGATATCTTCTAACTCAGCGGGTGTAATATCATGCATAATTTCTTTGTATAAAGAAATAGGTATTGCACTAGCACTAGCACCCATATCACACAATCCATGATAACAATGATCTCCTATTTTAACAGAAATAACAGGCATGCCTACCACAGGTCTGTGTTTAACTTTAGCACCAGGTTTAGCAATTCTAGCAGTCTCCTCACAGAAATAAATGACATGCCCATCGATATTATCAGCCAAGGATCTTTAACAATAGCAATATTAGGTTCAACTTTAACTTGCTCAGGAGGTGTATAAGTTCTAATATTACTTTTATGAACCACAGTTGAAGCTTTAGCATGATCCTTTATTCTAACAGGGAAAGGTGGTTTCTTAACATAAGCAGTAGGAACAATAGGATCATTATAAGTGATAGTCTTTTCTTCAACTTTAGTAGGTTCAACTACTTTTACTTCTATGGGAGGATGATATTTAAACCACTTCTCCTTAGGGAGATCAACACGAGCAGCAAAAGATTCACAAAAAGAAGCTACTATCTCAGAGTCAAGTCCATATTTAGTGCTAAATTTACGGAAAACATCGGTATCCATAAAAGATTTAACACAATCAAACTTAGGTGTTATACCTGACTCCTTACCTTCGTCGAGATCCCAATCTTCAGAGTTGCGTTTAATTCTTTCCAATAAATACCATTTGAATTCAATAGTCTTCATCATAAAAGAACCAGTACGAGAAGTATCTAGCATGGAGCGATTGTTGTCAGAAAGCCGAGCATAAAATTTTTGAATAATCATTTCTCTTGAGAGCTCATGATTGGGGCATGAATATAACATTGACTTAAGCCTCCCCCAAGCTTGACCGATGCTTTCTCCTTCGCGAGGCCAAAAATTACATATATAATTACGATCACGATGAACAAGATGCATAGGATAAAACTTCTGATGAAATTCCAATTTCAATCGCTTGTAGTCCCATGATCCCATATCATCACATAGCCTATACCATGTCAATGCATCTCCCTTCAAAGATAAAGGGAAGACCTTCTTCTTGATAACATCATCGGGCATACCTGCAAGCTTAAATAATCCACAAACTTCATCCACATAGATTAAGTGTAAATCGGGATGCAATGTCCCATCTCCTGCAAAAGGATTAGCTAGCAGTTTCTCTATCATACCAGAAGGAATTTCAAAGTAAACATTTTCAGTAGGTTCAGTAGGTTGAGGAGAACTCTTTGCTCTACTGGTCGGGGTGAAGATACCCCGAACAAGCCCCTCAGAGGATTACTTTCCATAGTAACAAGTGATAGTAAATTTCAGCACACTATATAAATTTTTCCTTACCAAATTCCACCTACCAAAGGCGCTTCACTCCCCGGCAGCGGCGCCAGAAAAGAGTCTTGATGACCCACAAGTATAGTGGATCTATCGTAGTCCTTTCGATAAGTAAGAGTGTCGAACCCAACGAGGAGCACAAGGAAATGATAAGCGGTTTTCAGCAAGGTATTCTCTGCAAGCACTGAAATTATCGGTAACATATAGTTTTGTGATAAGGTAATTTATAACGGGTAGCAAGTAACAAGCGTAAATAAAGTGCAGCAAGATGGCCCAATCCTTTTTGTAGCAAAGGACAAGCCTGGACAAACTCTTATATAGAGAAAAGCGCTCCCGAGGACACATGGGAATTATCGTCAAGCTAGTTTTCATCACGTTCATATGATTCGTGTTCGGTACTTTGATAATTTGATATGTGGGTGGACTGGTGCTTGGGTGCTGTCCTTACTTGGACAAGCATCCCACTTATGATTAACTCCTATTGCAATCCGCAACTACAAAAGAAGTATTAAGGTAAACTTAACCATAGCATGAAACATATGGATCCAAATCAGCCCCTTACGAAGCAACGCATAAACTAGGGTTTAAGCTTCTGTCACCCTAGCAACCCATCATCTACTTATTACTTCCCAATGCCTTCCTCTAGGCCCAAATAATGGTGAAGTGTCATGTAGTCGACGTTCACATAACACCACTAGAGGAGAGACAACATACATCTCATCAAAATATCGAACGAATACCAAATTCACATGACTACTAATAGCAAGACTTCTCCCATGTCCCCAGGAAAAAACGTAACTACTCACAAATCATATTCATGTTCATAATCAGAGGGGTATTAATATGCATAATGGATCTGAACATATGATATCCCACCAAATAAACCAACTAGCATCAACTACAAGCAGTAATCAACACTACTAGCAACCCACAGGTACCAATCTGAGGCTTTGGGACAAAGATTGGATACAAGAGATGAACTCGGGTTTCAGAGGAGATGGTGCTGGTGAAGATGTTGATGGAGATTGGCCCCCTCCCGAAGAGAGGACGTTGGTGATGACGATGGCGATGATTTATCCCTCCCGGAGGGAAGTTTCCCCGGTAGAACAGCTCTGCCGGAGCCCTAGATTGGTTCCTCCAAGGTTCCGCCTCGTGGCGGCGGAGTTTCTTCCCGAAAGCTTGCTTATGATTTTTTCTCGGACGAAAGACTTCATATAGCAGAAGATGGGCACCGGAGGGCCACCAGGGGGCCCACGAGGCAGGGGGCGCGCCCCCACCCTCGTGGCCAGGGTGTGGGCCCCCTCTGGTATTTTCTTCGCTCAGTATTTTTTATTATTTCCAAAAATAACTTCCGTGGAGTTTCAGGACTTTTGGAGTTGTGCAGAATAGGTCTCTAATATTTGCTCCTTTTCAAGCCTAGAATTCCAGCTGCCGGCATTCTCCCTTTTTATGAAAACCTTGTAAAATAAGAGAGAATAGGCATAAGTATTGTGACATAATGTGTAATAACAGCCCATAATGCAATAAATATCAATATAAAAGCATGCTACAAAATGGACGTATCAAGCGTCAGGCCGCCGCCGCTGATCTGGAAGAGGTTGGTGGCGGCCTCTGGTGGCCCACTATTGATGATGGCGTCATCCACAGGGGCACGTGTAGTTAGGATTCCCTAAGTTCTTGCCGTTTGTTTCCTGCGAGGAATCAAGAAATGCCCCGTGGGGGTGTGTAAAGGTTTTGTAACGCCTCTTGTCAATATTGTCCTCATTATGAACTTGCGCGAGCGCCAGTCCTACTTCAGCTTGGTCTCCCTTTCCGACCTCGCGATGACTTGGCGCTCTATGCTGACAGGTCCTGGTCCCCAGGCAAGCTGCAGCCGTCGTTGGTATGCCAGGTCGCGTGCCGTGGTCAAGGCCAGGAGGTGAGTGGCCCGAGGTCCGGTAAGAGTTCCTGAGGCGCGATGCTCAGGAGGTCCCCTTTAGCGCTCAAGTAGCCGTCGAGAGGTAAGAAAGGGGGTGAAGTTGCTGCAGCAGGGCTGCAGTTAGTATGGTTCTTAGTCCTTAACGGTTTAGTCAACCCGGGCTAGGGACTTATCTTGACGGTCCGGAGTCGATTCCTCATGATGCGCCAGATTCGTGCATAGGCGTCTGAAGCATAGCTAAGCCAGGCCCATGCGAGCCTCACCCCTTCTCCACGCTCTCCTTCGTGCTCTGCGTCCTCAGGTCCCGGCCCTCAAGCGAGCTCAGCCGCCGCTGGTATGCCAGGTCGCATGCCATGGTCAAGGCCAGGAGGTGAGGGCTGGAGAGCCGGTAAGAGCTCCTAAGTCGCGATGATCAGGAGCCCCCCATTAACGCGCAAGTGATACGTCCATTTTGCATCATGCTTTTATATCGATATTTATTGCATTATGGGCTGTTATTACACAATTGTGTCACAATACTTATGCCTATTCTCTCTTATTTTACAAGGTTTACATAACGAGGGAGAATGCCGGCAGCTGGAATTCTGGGCTGGAAAAGGAGCAAATATTAGAGACCTATTCTGCACAACTCCAAAAGTCCTGAAACTCGACGGAAGTTATTTTTGGAAATAATAAAAAATACCGAGCGAAGAAAATACCAGAGGGGGCCCACACCCTGGCCATGAGGGTGGGGGGCGCACCCTAACCCCCTGGGCGCGCCCCCTACCTCATGGGCCCTAGTGGCCCTCCGGTGCCCATCTTCTGCTATATGAAGTCTTTTGTCCGAGAAAAAAATCATAAGCAAGCTTTCGGGATGAGACTCCGCCGCCACGAGGCGAAACCTTGGCGGAACCAATCTAGGGCTCTGGCGGAGCTGTTCTGCCGGGGACACTTCCCTCCGGGAGGGGGAAATCATCGCCATCGTCATCACCAACGCTCCTCTCATCAGGAGGGGGCCAATCTCCATCAACATCTTCACCAGCACCATCTCCTCTCAAACCCTAGTTCATCTCTTGTATCCAATTCTTGTCTCTAAGTCTGAGATTGGTACTTGTAGGTTGCTAGTAGTGTTGATTACTCCTTGTAGTTGAGGCTAGTTGGTTTATTTGGTGGAAGATCATATGTTCAGATCCATTATGCATATTAATACCCCTTTGATTATGAACATGAATATGCTTTGTGAGTAGTTACTTTTGTTCCTGAGGACATGGGAGAAGTCTTGCTATTAGTAGTCATGTGAATTTGGTATTCGTTCGATATTTTGATGAGATGTATGTTTTCTCTCCTCTAGTGGTGTTATGTGAACGTCGACTACATGAAACTTCACCATTGTTTGGGCCTAGAGGAAGGCATTGGGAAGTAATAAGTAGATGATGGGTTGCTAGAGTGACAGAAGCTTAAACCCTAGTTTATGCGTTGCTTCGTAAGGGGCTGATTTGGATCCATATGTTTCATGCTATGGTTAGGTTTACCTTAATACTTCTTTTCTAGTTGCGGATGCTTGCAGTAGGAGTTAATCATAAGTGGGATGCTTGTTCAAGTAAGGACAGCACCCAAGCACCGGTCCACCCACATATCAAATTATCAAAGTACCGAACGCGAATCATATGAACGTGATGAAAACTAGCTTGACGATAATTCCCATGTGTCCTCGGGAGCGTTTTCCTTCATATAAGAAATTGTCCAGGTTTGTCCTTTACTACAAAAAGGATTGGGCCATCTTGCTGCACTTTATTTACTTTTGTTACTTGTTGCTCGTTACAAATTACCTTATCACAAAACTATCTGTTACCTATAATTTCAGTGCTTGTAGAGAATACCTTGCTGAAAACCGCTTATCATTTCCTTCTGCTCCTCGTTGGGTTCGACACTCTTACTTATGTAAAGGACTACGATAGATCCCCTATACTTGTGGGTCATCAAGACTCTTTTCTGGCGCCGTTGCCGGGGAGTGAAGCGCCTTTGGTAGGTGGAATTTGGTAAGGAAAAAATTATATAGTGTGCTGAAATTTACTGTCACTTGTTACTATGGAAAGTAATCCTTTGAGGGGCTTGTTCGGGGTATCTTCACCCCGACCAGTAGAGCAAATAGTTGCTCCTCAACCTACTGAACCTATTGAAAATGTTTACTTTGAAATTCCTTCGGGTATGATAGAGAAACTGCTAGCTAATCCTTTTGTAGGAGATGGAACATTGCATCCCGATTTACACTTAATCTATGTGGATGAAGTTTGTGGATTATTTAAGCTTGCAGGTATGCCCGATGATGTTATCAAGAAGAAGATCTTCCCTTTATCTTTGAAGGGAGATGCATTGACATGGTATAGGCTATGTGATGATATGGGATTATGGGACTACAAACGGTTGAAATTGGAATTCCATCAGAAGTTTTATCCTATGCATCTTGTTCATCGTGATCGTAATTATATATATAATTTTTGGCCTCGCGAAGGAGAAAGCATCGCTCAAGCTTGGGGGAGGCTTAAGTCAATGTTATATTCATGCCCCAATCATGAGCTCTCAAGAGAAATGATTATTCTAAATTTTTATGCTCGGCTTTCTGACAACAATCGCTCCATGCTCGATACTTCTTGTACTGGTTCCTTTATGATGAAGACTATTGAATTCAAATGGGATTTATTGGGAAGAATTAAATGCAACTCTGAAGATTGGGACCTCGACGAAGGTAAGGAGTCAGGTATAACACCTAAGTTTGATTGTGTTAAATCTTTTATGGATACTGATGTTTTCCGTAAATTTAGCACTAAATATGGACTTGACTCTGAGATATTAGCTTCTTTTTGTGAATCTTTTGCTGCTCATGTTGATCTCCCTAAGGAGAAGTGGTTTAAATATAATCCTCCCATTGAAGAAAAGTAGTTGCACCTATTAAAGTTGAAGAAAAGACTATCACTTATAATGATCCTATTGTTCCTACTGCTTATGTTGAGAAACCACCTTTCCCTGTTAGAATTAAGGATCATGCTAAAGCTTCAACTGTAGTCAACAAAAGTAATATTAGGACACACAAACCTCCTGAGAAAGTTAAATTTGAACCTAATATTGCTATTGTTAAAGATCTCTTGGCTGATAATATCGATGGGCATGTTATTTATTTCTGTGATGAGACTGCTAGAATTGCTAAACCTGGTGCTAAAGACAAACATAAACCTGTGGTAGGCATGCCTGTTATTTCTGTTAAAATAGGAGATCATTGTTATCATAGCTTATGTGATATGGGTGCTAGTGCTAGTGCAATACCTATTTCCTTATACAAAGAAATTATGCATGATATTGCACCTTCTGAGTTAGAATATATTGATGTCACCATCAAACTTGCCAATAGAGATACTATTTCACCAATTGGAATTGTTATAGATGTTGAAGTCTTGTGTGGGAAAGCTAAATATCCTGCTGATTTTCTTGTTCTTGGTTCCCCACAAGATAGCTTTTGTCCCATTATATTTGGTAGACCTTCTTGAACACTGTTAATGCCAAGATAGATTGCAAGAAGGATGTTGTTACTATTGGCTTGGATGATATGTCTCATGAGTTTAATTTCTCTAAATTTCGTAGACAACCTCGTGACGAGGAATTGCCTAGTAAAGATGAAATAATTGGTCTTGCTTCTATTGCCGTACCTCCTAGTGATCCTTTAGAACAATATTTGCTAGACCATGAAAATGATATGTTTATGAATGAAAGAAGGGAAATAGATGAAGTATTCTTTAAACAAGGACCTATTCTGAAACACAACTTGCCTGTTGAAATCCTAGGGGATCCTCCTCCACCCAAGGGTGATCCTGTGTTTGAGCTTAAACCATTACCTGATACTCTTAAATATGCTTATCTTGATGAAAAGAAGATATATCCTGTTATTATTAGTGCTAACCTTTCAGAGACGGAGGAAGAAAAAATATTGAAAACACTGAAGAAGCACCGTGCTGCTATTGGATATACTCTTGATGATCTTAAGGGCATTCGTCCCACTCTATGCCAACACAAAATAAATTTGGAGAAAGATGCCAAACCAGTTATTGATCATCAACGATGGCTGAATCCTAAGATGAAATAAGTGGTAAGAAAGGAAATACTAAAGCTCCTTGAGGCAGGTATAATCTATCCCGTTGCTAATAGTCAGTGGGTAAGTCATGTCCATTGTGTCCCTAAGAAGGGAGGTATTACTGTCGTTCCTAATGATAAAGATGAATTGATTCCGCAAAGAATTATTACAGGTTATAGGATGGTAATTGATTTCCGCAAATTAAATAAGGCTACTAAAAAAGATCATTACCCCTTACCTTTTATTGATCAAATGCTAGAAATATTATCCAAACATACACATTTTTGCTTTCTAGATGGTTACTGTGGTTTCTCTCAAATACCCGTGTCAGCTGATGATCAAGCAAAGACCACTTTTACTTGCCCTTTCGGTACTTTTGCTTATAGACGTATGCCTTTTGGTTTATGTAATGCACCCGCTACCTTTCAAAGATGCATGATGGCTATATTCTCTGATTTTTGTGAAAAGATTTGTGAGGTTTTCATGGACGATTTCTCCGTTTATGGATCCTCTTTTGATGATTGCTTGAGCAACCTTGATCGAGTTTTGCAAAGATGTGAAGAAACTAATGTTGTCTTGAATTGGGAGAAGTGCCACTTTATGGTTAATGAAGGCATTGTCTTGGGGCATAAAATTTCTGAAAGAGGTATTGAAGTTGATAAAGCTAAAGTTGATGCTATTGAAAAGATGCCGTGTCCCAAGGACATCAAAGGTATAAGAAGTTTCCTTGGTCATGCCGGTTTTTATAGGAGGTTCATTAAGGACTTCTCAAAAAATTCTCGGCCTCTGACTAATCTCTTACAAAAAGATATACCTTTCGTTTTTGATGATGATTGTGTAGAAGCATCTGAAATACTTAAGAAAGCATTAATCTCTGCACCTATTGTTCAGCCACCTGCTTGGAATTTACCCTTTGAAATCATGTGTGATGCTAGTGATTATGCTATTGGTGATGTTCTAGGGCAAAGAGTTGATAAGAAATTAAATGTTATTCAATATGCTAGTAAAACTCTAGACAATGCCCAGAGAAATTATGCCACTACTGAAAAAGAATTCTTAGCAGTTGTATTTTCCTGTGATAAGTTCAGACCTTATATTGTTGCTTCTAAAGTAACTATTCACACTGATCATGCTGCTATTAAATATCTTATGGAAAAGAAGGATGCTAAACCTAGACTTATTAGATGGGTTCTCTTGCTACAAGAATTTGATTTGCATATTATTGATAGAAAGGGAGCTGAGAACCCCGTTGCAGACAACTTGTCTAGGTTAGAGAATGTTCTTGATGACCCACTACCTATTGATGATAGCTTTCCTGATGAACAATTAAATGTCATAAATGCTTCTCGTACTGCTCCATGGTATGCTGATTATGCTAATTACATTGTTGCTAAATTTATACCACCTAGTTTCACATACCAGCAAAAGAAAAAGTTTTTCTATGATTTAAGACATTACTTCTGGGATGGCCCACATCTTTATAAAGAAGGAGTAGATGGTGTTATTAGGCATTGTGTACCTGAGCATGAACAGGAACAGATCCTACGCAAGTGTCACTCCGAGGCTTACGGAGGACACCACGCTGGAGATAGAACTGCACATAAGGTATTGCAATCCGGTTTTTATTGGCCTACTCTCTTCAAGGATGCTCGTAAGTTTGTCTTATCTTGTGATGAATGTCAAAGAATTGGTAACGTTAGTAGACGTCAAGAAATGCCTATGAATTATTCACTTGTTATTGAACCATTTGACGTTTGGGGCTTTGATTATATGGGACCGTTTCCTGCCTCTAATGGATATACACATATTTTAGTTGCTGTTGATTACGTTACTAAGTGGGTAGAAGCTATTCCAACTAGTAGTGCTGATCATAACACTTCTATTAAGATGCTTAAAGAAGTTATTTTTCCGAGGTTTGGAGTCCCTAGATATTTAATGACTGATGGTGGTTCACATTTTATTCATGGTGCTTTCCGTAAAATGCTTGCTAAGTATGACGTTAATCATAGAATTGCGTCCCCTTGTCACCCATAGTCTAGTGGTCAAGTAGAATTGAGCAACAGAGAGCTCAAATTAATTTTGCAAAAGATTGTTAATAGATCCAGAAAGAATTGGTCCAAGAAACTTGATGATGCATTATGGGCCTATAGAACTGCATATAAACATGGGAATGTCTCCGTATAAAATGGTTTATGGAAAAGCATGTCATTTACCCCTCGAATTAGAACATAAGGCATATTGGGCTATTAAAGAGCTCAATTATGATTTCAAACTTGCCGGTGAGAAGAGGTTATTTGACATTAGCTCACTTGATGAATGGAGAACCCAAGCCTACGAAAATGCCAAGTTGTTTAAAGAAAAAGTTAAGAGATGGCATGACAAAAGGATACAAAAGCGTGAGTTTAATGTAGGTGACTATGTCTTGCTGTTCAACTCTCGTTTAAGATTTTTTGCAGGAAAACTTCTCTCTAAATGGGAAGGTCCTTACGTTATCGAGGAGGTCTATCGTTCCGGTGCCATAAAAATCAACAACTTCGAAGGCACAAATCCGAAGGTGGTGAACGGTCAAAGAATCAAACATTATATCTCAGGTAATCCTATAAATGTTAAAACTAATGTTATTGAAACCGTAACACCGGAGGAATACATAAGGGACACTTTCCAGAACATTTCAGACTCCGAAAAGGAATAGGTATGTGGTACGGTAAGTAAACCGACTCCAAAACAGTTCTAATGGCAAATTTTCTCCATTTTGGAATATTTAGAAAAATAGGAAAATAAGAAGCAGTTCAGGAAGGACACGAGGCCTTCACGAGGGTGGAGGGCGCGCCCCTACCTCGTGGGCACCTCGTGCGCTCTCCGGACTCCATTTTCTTGCACGATACTTCTTTCGGTCGGTAAAAATTCATTATATAATCTCCCGAAGGTTTTGACTCCTATATCACGCAAATATCCTCTGTTCTTGTTTCGAGCTGTTTTCTGTCAGGGTTGTCAAGGCCAGGCATCATGTCGTCCTCCTCCTCCAACAATGGTGACAACGATGCTTAGCTAATGAAGATAAAGCTGAAGAGGGAAGAACCCATGGAGATCAACAAGGATGAAGGGATCAAGAAGGCCACGGAGGACCAAGCTCCAGTAGCAGAAGACATCCTTCAACTTGATCAAAATCTTCTTACCCCAACTGAGATCGAAGCTTTCAAGATGATTGAGTTAGCTCGTATACAAAACAAGTATCTCACACGTGAAAATATTTTGTTGAAGGAGCATATCATCGCACTCAAGGGCATTATCCGCAAGTTGGAGGACCTCTTACGCTTGATGTGCGACTATCCATCATCACCTCCAGCTCCTTCACCAGCAAAGGAGACATAATCATATGGGTATGGGCACTCCCCTTGGCAACTGCCAAGCTTGGGGGAGGTGCCCCGGTATCGTATCACCATCACACTCCTATCTTTATCGTTTTTCTTAGTTCGATCCTTTTAGTAATATCTTGATCTAGTAGAATAAAGTTTTAGTATGATTTAGTTTTGAGTTTTGCTTTATGATCCCTCTATGTAATCGAGTCCGTGTGCTATATAATAAAGATTAGTGTTGAGTCAAGGGCTTGATTATGTTGCTATGATCTTGAGTGAATAAAATAAAAAGAAAGAATAAAAAGAAGTAACGAAGAGATCATATTGATCTTATGGAGAGTAATGACTTCACATATAAAGAGTGTGATGATTAAAAATTGTTGAGAGTTGACAAACATAGTTTTGGTCATCGTTGCAATTAATAGGAAGTAATAAAGAAAGAGAGGTTTCACATATAAATATACTATCTTGGACATCTTTTATGATTATGAGCACTCATTAAAGTATGACATGCTAAAGAGTTGATGTTGGACAAGGAAGACAACGTAATGGGTTATGTTTTATTACATCTGAAATAAAGTATATTGTCATGGATCATCCAACATGTTGAGCTTGCTTTTCTCCCTCATGCTAGCCAAATTCTTTGCACCAAGTAGAGATACTACTTGTGCTTCCAAATACCCTTAAAACCAGTTTTGCCATGAGAGTCCACCATATCTACCTATGGATTGAGTAAGATCCTTCAAGTAAGTTGTCATCGGTGCAAGCAATAAAAATTGCTCCCTAAATATGTATGACTTATTAGTGTGGGAGAAAATAAGCTTTATACGATCTTGTGATGTGGAAGAAATAAAAGCGACGGACTGCATAATAAAGGTCCATATCACAAGTGGCAATATAAAGTGACGTTCTTTTGCATTAAGATTTTGTGCATCCAACCCTGAAAGCGCATGACAACCTCTGCTTTCCTCTGCGAAGGGCATATCTTTTACTTTTATCTCTGACCCTTATGCAAGAGTCATGGTGATCTTCACCTTTCCTTTTTACATTTTATCCTTTGGCAAGCACCTTATGTTGGAAAGATCCTGATATATATATCCAATTGGATGTAAGTTAGCATGAACTATTATTGTTGACATTATCCTTGAGGTAAAAGGTTGGGAGGCGAAACTTTAAGCCCCTATCTTTCTCTGTGTTCGATTAAAACTCCATACCCATAAGTATTGCGTGAGTGTTAGCAATTGTGAAAGACTAAAAGATAGTTGAGTATGTGGACTTGCTGAAAAGCTCTTATGTTGACTCTTTCTGATGTTATGATAAATTGCAATTGCCTCAATGACTGAGATTATAGTTTGTTAGTTCTCAATGAAGTTTCTGATTCATACTTTGCATTGTGAATAGATTATTACTTGAGCATAAGAAATCATATGACAATATCCATATATGTTGCTGTTATAAGAATGATCATGATGCCCTCATGTCCGTATTTTATTTTATCGACACCTCCATCTCTAAACATGTGGACATATTTATCGTTGTCGGCTTTCGCTTGAGGACAAGCGAGGTCTAAGCTTGGGGGAGTTGATACGTCCATTTTGCATCATGCTTTTATATCGATATTTATTGCATTATGGGCTGTTATTACACAATTGTGTCACAATACTTATGCCTATTCTCCTCTTATTTTACAAGGTTTAGATAACGAGGGAGAATGCCGACAGCTGGAATTCTGGGCTGGAAAAGGAGCAAATATTAGAGACCTATTCTGCACAACTCCAAAAGTCCTGAAACTCCACGGAAGTTATTTTTGGAAATAATAAAAAATACTGAGCGAAGAAAATACCAGAGGGGGCCCACACCCTGGCCACGAGGGTGGGGGGCGCAGCCTACCCCGCTGGGCGCGCCCCCTGCCTCGTGGGCCCTCTGGAGGCCCTCCGGTGCCCATCTTCTGCTATATGAAGTCTTTCGTCCGAGAAAAAAAATCATAAGCAAGCTTTCGGGACGAGACTCCGCCGCCACGAGGCGGAACCTTGGCGGAACCAATCTAGGGCTCTGGCGGAGCTGTTTTGCCGGGGACACTTCCCTCCGGGAGGGGGAAATCATCGCCATTGCCATCACCAATGCTCCTCTCATCGGGAGGGGGCCAATCTCCATCAACATCTTCACCAGCACCATTTCCTCTCAAACCCTAGTTCATCTCTTGTATCCAATTCTTGTCTCTAAGTCTGAGATTGGTACTTGTAGGTTGCTAGTAGTGTTGATTACTCCTTGTAGTTGATGCTAGTTGGTTTATTTGGTGGAAGATCATATGTTCAGATCCATTATGCATATTAATACCCCTCTGATTATGAACATGAATATGCTTTGTGAGTAGTTACTTTTGTTCCTGAGGACATGGGAGAAGTCTTGCTATTAGTAGTCATGTGAATTTGGTATTCGTTCGATATTTTGATGAGATGTATGTTGTCTCTCCTCTAGTGGTGTTATGTGAACGTCGACTACATGACACTTCACCATTGTTTGGGCCTAGAGGAAGGCATTGGGAAGTAGTAAGTAGATGATGGGTTGCTAGAGTGACAGAAGCTTAAACCCTAGTTTATGTGTTGCTTCGTAAGGGGCTGATTTGGATCCATATGTTTCATGCTATGGTTAGGTTTACCTTAATACTTCTTTTGTAGTTGCGGATGCTTGCAGTAGGAGTTAATCATAAGTGGGATGCTTGTTCAAGTAAGGACAACATCCAAGCACCGGTCCACCCACATATCAAATTATCAAAGTACCGAACGCGAATCATATGAACATGATGAAAACTAGCTTGACGATAATTCCCATGTGTCCTCGGGAGCATTTTCCTTCATATAAGAAATTGTCCAGGTTTGTCCTTTACTACAAAAAAGATTGGGCCATCTTGCTGCACTTTATTTACTTTTGTTACTTGTTGCTCGTTACAAATTACCTTATCACAAAACTATCTGTTACCTATAATTTCAGTGCTTGTAGAGAATACCTTGCTGAAAACCGCTTATCATTTCCTTCTGCTCCTCGTTGGGTTCGACACTCTTACTTATCGAAGGGACTATGATAGATCCCCTATACTTGTGGGTCATCAGCAAGCGGATTGCATGGGAGAAAAGGGAGCTCGCAGTCCCGCCTGCTGTCACCTTCAGGAGATTCCTGCAAGCCAGCACAAGGAGAGACACAGTTTGCCATTACGGTTGCCAGTCTACCGCTGGTCGCTCTGGGAGGAGATGAAGGCACTGAGGGCCTGCTGAGGTGACGTGCGTGGGGCATGCCGCGAGCCAGAGCTCGACCGCTCAGGTTTGTCGATGTTGCAGGGACGAACCCGAGCACAAGCGTCGTGCCAGCGTGAGTAGCCCCCGTGACGGGTGAGAATCAAGCAGATCATGGTCATAGGTAGATTAAGCATGGAAAGCAAACTGGCTTAGGTAAATGCAGGGAAGATACATGCCACTGGGTCAGGCCCGAGCGGCTTGGGGATGATGCAGCCCGAGGGGCGCCCCTAGCGAGGTAAGCTAAAGACAAAAAGGGATACATGCCACAGGGACGGACCCACGCGGCCTGGGAATGATGAAGCCCGGGGGGGCGCTCCCAGCTAAATAAACTTGCAAAATGTCACCTGGTTCTGTTGATGAAGGGATGTTGGGGCAGCTGAAGGTACGCGGCGAAGGGGTCGCTCCTCACGAGCCACCGGGGCCCTGGGCCTCGGGAGGCTCTGGGGGCCCAAGCGGTTCCTTGAGGACCGTCTCCATCTCCGCCAGGACGGTGTGGTGCCTGGCCTCCTGAGTCGGCATGGCGCGCCGCAAGTTGCGCTGATAGGCAGACGCCACACTCGACAGGCCAAAAGGCATGCGAACGTAGTTGTGCGGTGGGCCCTCGCAGCGTCCCACGCGCGAAGGCCAGAAGGGCTCCTGAGACGCGACCCTGTTGAGCCCTGGGACGTCGATCCATACGCGTAGCCCAGCATCCTCGCCTGGATGGGAGGCTGCGCCAGGTGAACGGCGATCGTCGCGCATGGCTCTCGCATCTTGCAGCTCCTGGGTGGTCCTGGTAATGAACTCCTGAGCGCTGGGCGCTCCTCGTCTTGTGTCCTCCTGAGGGTGACATGCCACAAAGCACGCCTTCAGATGGTGCCCGAGTGCCTCCCTCGTGATGTTGGCGAGGTCTGAGGCCCTCCAGAAGAGAGCCCCCGAGCCCTGCCCGAGAAGGGCGCCGGGCGCGCTTTCCTATGCGATGGAAGGAGGCGCCCCAGGTGCGGGCGCCGATCCGGTCGTGGGGCGATCCGCGAGAGGTGATCCTATTGGTTGTGCTCGGCTGCTCGCCCACCACTGACTCCTCGAAAAAATGTTGTTATTGGGCCCAAAAGGAAACCAAGCTCTGGTTGGGCCGTAGAATTGCGTCAATTTTTTTTGCATCGTTTGCTCTGTTTTTTGTGAACGTGTTGGCTCTGTATTTTTGCATCGTTTGAAAACAATTGACATTGCGTAGCAAATGACCAAAATTTTAAGGGCCAAATTTATTTTTATCATGCAAAATGGCCACAAACTACTCAAAAATTGTCTCTTTTTGTTCATATAATATATATGACCACGGATTCCCACGCGTGCAATTAGCTTCTTTTTCTTCTTCTTTTTCAAACCACCGTTTCCCACGCGCGTACACTCCCGATGCTGCGGGGGGTTTGAAAATGGGTTACTTCATATTTGACCTCGTTATTGCCACGGCCAAATAACACGTAGCACTACGGCTATTTAAGCCACCCTCTGCCTCTGCCATCTCTCATCCATCTCCCATCCTCTCTGCCGTCTGCCCTTCTTGCTCTTCGACCACTTCTCCTTCTTCTAGCACATCCTCAGCCATGCAGTACACCGGACCAACCTACCACTTCCCACCCACCGTGCCGAAGAGGCTCTACCCTCCTGGCGTGTACGTTGAGCACACACTACGTGTGTGGGCAATATCAAGGTCGAGGACCGCAAGGAACTTCACCGAGTTCTTCCTCGCGTCCGGTTACCACCACCTCCCGCAGGGATCTCCAAGGATGTTCCGTGTCGAGGAGGTCATCCAAAATGGGGTGGTGGTTGCTCTCCTTGCCCACTTCACCAACACATCTGACGCCTTCTACCTCCTCGGCCGGGTGTTTTGGTGTGGTTGCGAGTTCATCGCTTTCACCACCCACAACATGTTCACGGAGTACACCAACATCTTCCCCACCGCGTCCCGCATGCACACTCTTCCGTACCCCATCGACAACGCCCCGGAGGAGCAGTGAAGGGCGCCCGGAGGAAGAGCGAGGTGGAGAAGGTGGCGTCTAGGGTTCTAAACCCTCTATATATTTTTTTGAGTCCATGTTATGTTATGTTGTAATCTCATTGAACTATGTGAGAGATGCTATGGGCTTGTTGGCCCTTTTATCAAGTTCAATTATTAAGTTTTCTATCTATTCTATTATGAAGTTCTTCCTAGTTTCAACTATGTGATGTGCTATGGGCTTGTTGGCCCTATCTACATGTATGTTGATTGTTTTCTTAGAGAGCTCGCTTTGTTAGTAACCACCTAGTGCATGCAGCCACAACGAACCCTTCTTTTCTTACACAAGCCAGAAATATGTAGCCACCTAGCTAGTGCATGCAGCCACAACATATTTGTTCAATTTATTTGTCGTAGCAAAACGGGTGCAGGTGCGAGTGGATCGAAAAGGCTGCAACTGATCATAAAAAATGATGCTCTAAATCGAGGAGACAAGTGTGCGAGAAGAGAGGAGCCAGCGGCAGCGACCGTCGCTGCATCCGTGGAGGCTGGCGTGCACGAAAGCGGCTCGGTCAGTGCATCGTGGCGGCATGCATCAGCGCATGCAGGCTCGGTCGGCGCATCGACGCATGCAGACAGGCTTGTTGGGTGCATGCATAGCAGGCTTCTGTCATGGCGGCGTGCGCAGGCGTTTAATGCAAGGGACGGCCCAACGAAACCACGGCCCAACGGTCGAACAGCTACACCCCCAACGCGGCCCCACTTTTCAGAGTTAACGGTCAAAGCACTAACCCGACGGCAACGTCTGTTGTGACCTCTTCTGAGGGTTTCGGGCAAGGGAGTGGGGAAAACTGAGCAAAAGTTAAGAGCGTGGGGATGGATGAGTAGAGCTAAGGAACCAGGGGCACAGATGTAAAAATCCCTTCTCTGAACTAGTTTGATTCCCTGTTGATCTACATCTTTTACTTACTCAAATGCTTGACTGAATTTGCTACTGCTGTTACACCAGTGTTGAACGAGATAGGCATTCTATTTGTACTGGTATGATGAACAAGAGCTTCCAGTTAATTACATAATATTAGTGATGTAGTTTTACTTGCGGTGTATGCTTGCTTAGTTGTTCACCGGGCCGCTCTCTTGTATCGTTTGAGTGCGCCAATTAGTTCGACCAGCCTCTATGATTTATTCTGATAGCTTCAGGTTGTTATAGGTTTTGGTTATACATGCACATTTGGGTCTTAATTCCTGCCTATTTTCTCTGAAAAAACTAAGACATGTTTGAGCTGACAATGACTGAGATAATATAGTAACCAGTAAAAAATGTCTTCTGAAGCCAAATAAATAAATATGCTTTTGTCTGTGAACTAATAACAATATTGCTGGCATTCTGTGGCAACATTTGCAGATCTTGAGGCATGTGTGTGGCTGGAAGAAACACTCAAGAAATTTGACAATATACTTGTGATATCACACTCTCAGGACTTCATGAATGGAGTGTGTACCAACATCATCCACATGCAGAACAGGATGCTGAAGCTGTGAATATTGCTGGCAATATTACTAATGTTGAAGCTGAAGCTTCAGATTCTCTTATGCTTCCAACAATATTGCTGGCAATATTACTAATGTGTTAAGTTGTCTAAACATGCTTGCTGCTAGCTTTAAAGTTGATCTAAAGAACCATTCATGCATTTACACATTCATGATTTCCTCTGTTGTTTGTAATTGTTCTGGTTAACTGTGCTAGTAGATATTTCCTGGGATTTGTAGCTTTGTTAATCCCCTCAGTTGTGATATTCTGTAGCTTGTTGATTTTCTATAGCATTGTTAATCTTGCAGTTCCCTTGCTACTACTGCTAGCCTGTAACACTGGATTCAGTGAAATGAAGTTGTAAATTTGAAATGAAGTTGTACTCCTAATTCTGAAATGAAGTTGTAAATTTATCTGAAATGAAGTTGTAAATTTGAAGCTACTGCTACTAGCCTGTAACAACTTCTACTCCTAATTCTGTAACTAAGCTTCTAAATACTTAGAGTAAATTTAATCTATCTTCAATTAACTGAAATCTTTTTCAGTTACTTTAAATAAAACCTTTTTCTGTTAACTGATTAGTAGCATAGCCCTTTTTCTATTAATTTAAATTAACTAAAACATTTTTAGTTACTTTAATTAAACATGCAGTGTGGAGCTATTCATTTGATTCATTTGAAAAGATGAGTAATTCTCTTTCATTAACATAAACTTCTCATCTCTTTTCTTCTATTTTCCTATCTTCTCTTCTTCTCTTTGCTGCTGTTAAATTAGGACTTGCTGATGATGATTGCTATTGTTAGAAATCATGATTGCTTAGTTTAGTGTAGGACTTGTTGTTGATGTTGTCATATTCATACTGTATTTTCCAAAGTTCAATAGCACGTCGTCCTTAGGATAAGTTGTTGATAAAAGAAATATTTTCCAAAGTTTGATAGCACGTCATCCTTAGGATAAGTTGTTGATAAAAGAAATGGACTAAACTAAAGCATTCCCGGGAGTTGATGCTGTTGTTATTGAGCTGCTGCTGTTGTCATTAACCTGCTGTTGCTGCTATTGTAGGAGAAGAAGGAGCACGCCCAGGAGAAGGAGTAAGCCCAGGAGAAAAAGAACGAGTAGGAGAAGAAGACCCTGGATTGCTGTTGCTGGAGTGTTGAGGACCTGGGATCTGTGACGGCCCTGCACCGGCTCCCACTCGCGAACGTCGCGCGGGCGGCCTGCGTCTGCCGCCTCTGCCGCGCCGTCGCCTCTGACCGCGCCGTGCTGGAGGCCGCCTTTCGTGCGCCCTGGGGCGTGCGCCGCGTCCTCGGCGACCCGGCCACCAGGGCCTTCTGGTGTGCTGCCTCCCTCGCCCGATTCGCTCTCTCGCGCGCCGCTCGTCGCGGGGACACCGTCCCCGGCATCGTGCTCAAGTATTTTGTCTAGGTATCATCTGTCTAATCCTTCCTCCCTGTCTGAAGCTCATTCTTCGGGTGTTTCTTTTAGCTGAATCCTATTCGAGGCAACACCAACCGGTTATTACTAAACTTGGCAGATTCCGTAGTATTATCAGAGCCCACAATATTTATGTGATGTATAAACATGTGAATTCAAAACATTCTCTATTTTCTTGCTGAAGATTCAGGGCAGTGGCCTATGTATATCAGTTATCAATTGGCTTGATTTAGGCTGTTGATAGTCAGTGTCTCGGTGAAATAACTCAAAAGCTATACCTTTAGCTGTGTTGGCAATCAAATGTATAGAATCATAACCATGAAACTAGTTATTTCCATAGCCAGCAGATCTCTCTAGTAAGCAGTAACTGATAGTTCTAATAATCCATCCCATGGATTACTGCCCTAACGTGTGTTCCAAGGGCCTTACCTGTTACAATTGATGCTTGTTTCTACTAAGTGCTGCACTTGTTTCTACTAAGTTTTAACTGTGAATCTGTTGTGTCACCTGAATCATATTCTGTAGTTGTGCAGCAAAATCTGGCTCAAGCCCGGAAGGAGCAGCAAGCTGCTGTATTGGTGCTATAGCAGAGGGATGGGCCTCCTAGCAAAGCTTGCTGGGGGCATTTTCAGGGTTAGTTGCAAAGCTCCTTCTAGCAATGCTTGCAGTATTTGTTTTTGGTATGGCGATTTTGATCCTGTAACACCCTTTTTCACATATACCAGATACGATTGATGCCTTGAAGAAGTCAGCTCCCCTTGGATGGTGCAGTGCAGCAAATCAATGTCGATTCATTCATTCTTTAGTGAGTGCACACTACTAGCACATTCTTTGCTGTGATCAAGTGCGACTCATATCCAGTTGTTTGCACACATTATTATTTGATTATGCCATGCCGCTGCCATTGTTTAATTAAGCATGATTTGCTCCAACCTGGCATTATGTTGTACTACTACTAGTACGTACTTCAATTGCATGCATGTGTGCTGTTCCCTGAACTGTTTGACTGCCTATAATGCATACGGCTTGTGTCTTGCTGCTCCCTGACCTGTTGTACTGTCCATCTGTTGTGTTAACTTGCACTGTGCTGGTACTTGATCATTTGCAAAATATATATCAGTTTTCGCTGTTATGAGAATGTTATATGCATGGTTTCCTGTTAAATCTAAAGTTCTGCAGCAAATTTTCATCGTTATGAGAATTTTATATTCACAGATTCACTTGATTATGTTCTAACTTTTCATAATTTATTATTTGCAGATGCTGGTTTTCATTCTTCAAAAGTTGGGTGTACAGGAGCTCTAAGAAGAAGAATCCCGAAGAAAAAACACACCCGGCAATGCGTTTTAGCTCATTGGAGATAGTTATGTGTGAATCTAGTTATGTGTATATTTAGTTGTATTTTATAGCTGAATACCATAATTGTACTATGCTTGGCTGTTGTATGAAATATTATGCCTTATTGGCTCCTTTTGAATCAAATTATCTAATTGCACAAGTATAGAACTGACGTTTGGTACCCAAATAACAATCCTGGTAATTGGTTCCCATTTGACTAGTGAGACCTACTTTAAAATGGAAAAGAAACAAAAGAAAACTGAAAGTGTGCTGGGAAAAGGCCGAGGCCCAAAAAATGCAAACTATAAAAGGCTGTGGCCCGAAAGATAAAAGGCTATTGGGCTTGGCCCATGTAGCTGATCAAAATAAGTAGGAAAAACACATTGAAAGGCTGAATTGTTGGGCTCGGCCCATGTAAAACACCGAAATGGACCGGGCTGATTCTTATCAACGACATTTTCAATTGGTTGCCACGTCGGATCCGACGTGGCCTGGGCAGACAGCCAGTGACCAAAACAAAAGGTCATGGGTTCAACGACCTTTGTTTTGGTCGTTACCTTCCACGACCTTCTCACAGAGAAGGTCGTGAATTCTAGTTTACGACCATCAGCTTTTGACCATCTGTTTTTGGTCACAAAAAGGTCACAAATGAAAAACAATGACCTTTCAGTGACCAATAGTGATGGTCGCAAGTTGACATATTTCTTGTAGTGAGCCATTCAAGGCAAACAGAGATGGTCCATCCAGTCTAGACAAGATACTGGATCGGCCCTGTCAGATTCATGGCAGCCCTGACAAACCTGCCAACCATACCAACAGAAATTGCTGGGTTTTCAAACAAGCCGGCAATCTCAATGCCGAACACAAAGGGAAGGGGACGCCCAGTGACAGTGAAGACGAAGAGACTCGCCAACCGAACACCGGGGGACAGAAGCAATTTCCCCCCGAAGTCAAAACAGTAAACATGCTATATGTGACGCATATCCCTACAAGGGAGCGCAAGCACGCACTACGAGACGTCTACGCCATAAAGCCGATCGCCCCAAAATTTAACCCATGGGCGGCCTGCTCGATCACTTTTGATCGCAAGGACCACCCAACCAATATCTGGCATGGAGGTTCGGCAACTCTGGTCCTCGATCCAATTATCGATGGATTCCATCTCATGCGAGTCCTTATGGACGGCGACAATAGCCTTAATTTACTTTATCAAGACACTGTCTGCAAGATGGGCATTGACCCCTCAAGGATCAAGCCCACCACAACTACCCTCAAGGGAGTAATACCCGGTGTCGAAGCTCACTGCACGGGCTCAATCACATTGGAAGTCGTTTTCGGTTCGCCGGACAACTTTCGAAGCGAAGACTTGACCTTCAATATTGTCCCGTTCCGCAGTGGCTACCACGCACTGCTCGGGCGAACCACTTTTGCTCGTTTCAATGCGGTCCCACACTACGCCTATCTAAAGCTTAAGATGCCCGGTCCACGCGGCGTCATCACGATCAACGGAAACATGGAACGCTCCCTCCGTACCGAGGAGCATACCACGGCCATCGCAGCCAAAGTACAAAGCGGCCCCGTCAAGCCTCATATCTCATCGGCCATTAAGCCACCGGCCTCTATTACACAGGACTGGTCAATTTTAGGGCTGGATTAGCAGTTCCGCCTCCGTTGTTCGCCACATATACCCGCGAAGTTCGTATCACGCATGCATAATTATGCACTTAAAATACCTTGGTCATCGGCGGAGGCACAGTATGGACAGGCCTACAATATGGTTCGCCCTCCTACAGCCTTCTTCTCTTTTCTAACTATATCTTATCTTTTACCGCAGGTGAATCAAAACCGGTTCATCCTACGGACCTACAAGGACTCTTTCTTAGCTCAGTTTCATACAAATAACCAAAGATTACTCCTTTTAAGGAATCCTTTTCGCTGAGGCAAAGGCAGCGCAGACGTGCGATAGGAGGTCCAAAAGATTTTCTGTAGACCAAACACTCTATTTAAAACCTGTATAGAGCCTTTTTCCTCAGCCTTCGACCCCTGGCATGTAAAATGGCCTGGGTAGTGGTGTTATAATCTGTAAGATTGCGCTTCGACGTATCAATCAGATCCCCGTGAACATAATCCGTCTTCAGCATTTGCTTCTCCTCATAGAACTATATTTTGCTTCTTAAGTTGTCTCACGCACACACCTCGGCACAAATCGTCAGGGGCTCGATACGGCAACATATGGGTTGCCAAAAAGTACAGCATACTTCGGCGTCACGAGTTTGGCATTATATGCATCAGCTCCGAATCATGTCTTTGGTCAATAGTTGGGTTGCCCGGCTCCTGTGCTTACTACCTTACGTTCCGTCTTATCGGCTAGGGTAGTAAAGGGAGAACTTCTGCGATTGTGTTTCCGGTTCACCTGGTTAAACACCTCAGTAGAGAAAGCCGAAAACTGACTATCATGATGCAGCGAGAGCTGGTCAACCACTCGGCAACTTATTAGAATCTTTTGTGATTTCTTCCGTACTACACGAAGGACCATTTTTTGGTCACCTATGTAATGCAACCGTATTCGGATAACCGCGTACATATGAGGGGCTACATCGTAGACCCACCGTCAAACTCCTATGACTAAGTGAAAGTGTTAAAGCCATATAGTCTGATTGCCTAGTTCGCCGCACTGACACCTCCGTTACGGACCAAGACGTTAGGTCAAGAGTAATCAAGTGCTATTCCGAATACCCCCGTATTATATGCGAGGGGGCTGAAGCCGACGACTGGCAAACTTTCAGATTATAAAAAATGGCCGCACAGGAGGAAATAACTTTCAGGTAAAGGTATGAATATAACACAACCTTAATGTATCATAATATTGTTCTCACAATTCCGGTGCATTTATTCGAACATAATATCCTTCGAGCACTGACCCTCTAGGACGTCCTCTAGGACGTCCTCCAAATAATGCTCCGGCGTGCAATGGTCCTTGCCTCCGGGCGGGCCCTTAGCGGCAACATCGGTGGCCTTCACCTTTGCCCAGTACATCTTGACGTGGCGAAGGCCATCCGAGCACCTTCTATGCACGCCGACCGCTTGACGGCGTCGATACGCGGCACTGCATCGACAAGTCGCTGCACCAAACCAAAGTAGCTGTTCGAAATGGGTTCAGCCAGCCATAGCCGGACCACGACGTCCTTCATGGGAGCTCTGGACATCTTGTGGAGCTCGGCCCACTGGGCCATCTGTTCGTTCAGCAACGCCGGACGCCGTGACACATTGAATTGTGACCTCAAAAGCTTCTCCGCGGCATGTCCTTCCCGCGCTTGGAAGAACTGCGCCGCGTCGGAGACACTCTTCGGCAGGTCCAAGAACGCGTCTGGAGAACTCCACAATTGATTAAGCAGAGCATACTTCGGGTCATCGAACTTAGTCTGTAAAAGAAAGGGCTTACCAGCCGCTATCTCCCCAGCTTGCCGGATCTCCTCCTGAGCCGCTCTAGACTCGGACCGTGCTTCTCTCGCCTCTTGTAAGGCCTTGTCGAGTTTGGTTGCCTTGGATTTGTTATCCTCCACGAGTGATTTGCATTTGCCAGTGGCATCCTTTAGCTCTCGCTCTATGGTAGATATTCTCTCCTCGCACTGACGCCGAGTGGCCTGTTCGGCCTTTAAATCAGCAGCCCCCTTCTTGGCAGCCGCATTGCTCACTCTGGCCTGCTCCTTGGCCCGGGCAAGCTCGGCCCGAAGGGTCTCAACCGCGGTAGCACCATCTACAGTTATGCATGTCATAGTGTATAATTTGCAGCTTCGTGCTCATACTATTATACATGCATAAGCGGGCTGTCCCAAAACAAACCTTGTGCCTCGTTGAGCCGCCCGTTAATAAGAGTAATGTCCTCATCAGCTAACTCTAGTTTATGCCTTAGATCTGCAACTTCCACAGCTTGGGCGGTCGCCATTGACATAACAGCCTGTTTTCAAATTGATTATGTTACTTCCTGAGCATGTAATTTTGATCCTCTGATCGCCTCCCTGTGGAAACCGACCAGAGTCTCAGGGGCTACTATCTATACACAGGTGCATTTTGCATGTAAAGAGCGGTTGAAGATGTTACATTGCATACCTCGAAGCCTCTCAGCAGGCTCATGAAGGATTCATTCAATCCGCTTCTCGCGGACAGAATCCTCTCAACTACCGTACCCATTAAGGTACGATGTTCCTCTGAGATGGACGCACTTTGCAATGTGCCCATTGATACGTCTCCAACGTATCTATAATTTATGAAGTATTCATGCTATTATATTATCCATCTTGGATGTTTTATGGGCTTTACTATGCACTTTTATATTACTTTTGGGACTAACCTATTGACCCAGAGCCCAGTGCCAGTTTCTGTTTTTCCCCTTGTTTCAGTGTTTCGCAGAAAAGGAATATCAAACGGAGTTCAAACGGAATGAAACCTTCGGGAAAGTTATTTTTGGAAGGAAAGCAATCTGGGAGACTTGGAGTGCACGTCAGAGGATCAACGAGGAAGGCACGAGGAAGGGGGGCGCCCACCCCCCTGGGCGCGCCCTCCACCCTCGTGGGCCCCTCGTGGCTCCCCTGACATATTTCTTCCTCCTATATATACCAATATACCCTAAAACCTTCGGGGAACAGAATAGATCAGGAGTTCCACCGCCGCAAGCCTATGTAGCCACCAAAAACCAATCGGGACCCTGTTCCGGCACCCTGCCGGAGGGGGGAACCCTCACCGGTGGCCATCTTCATCATCCCGACACTCTCCATGACGAGGATGGAGTAGTTCACCCTCGGGGCTGAGGGTATGTACCAGTAGCTATGTGTTTGATCTCTCTCTCTCGTGTTCTTGAGGTGGTACGATCTTGATGTATCGCGAGCTTTGCTATTATAGTTGGATCTTATGATGTTTCTCCCCCTCTACTCTCTTGTAATGGATTGAGTTTTCCCTTTGAAGTTATCTTATCGGATTGAGTCTTTAATGATTTGAGAACACTTGATGTATGTCTTGCATGGGATAACTGTGGTGACAATGGGTTATTCTATTGATTCACTTGATGTATGTTTTGGTGATCAACTTACGGGTTCCGCCCATGAACCTATGCATAGGGGTTGGCACACGTTTTCGTCTTGACTCTCTGGTAGAAACTTTGGGGCACTCTTTGAGGTTCTATGTGTTGGTTGAATAGATGAATTTGAGATTGTGTGATGCATATCGTATAATCATACCCACGGATACTTGAGGTGACATTGGAGTATCTAGGTGACATTAGGGTTTTGGTTGATGTGTGTCTTAAGGTGTTATTTTACTACGAACTCTAGGGCTGTTTGTGACACTTATAGGAATAGCCCAATGGATTGATCGGAAAGAATAACTTTGAGGTGGTTTCGTACCCTACCATAATCTCTTCGTTTGTTCTCCGCTATTAGTGACTTTGGAGTGACTCTTTGTTGCATGTTGAGGGATAGTTATTTGATCCGATTATGTTATTATTGTTGAGAGAACTTGCACTAGTGAAAGTATGAACCCTAGGCCTTGTTTCCTAGCATTGCAATACCGTTTACGCTCACTTTTATCATTAGTTACCTTGCTGTTTTTATATTTTCAGATTACAAAAACCTATATCTACTATCCATATTGCACTTGTATCACCATCTCTTCGCCGAACTAGTGCACCTATACAATTTACCATTGTATTGGGTGTGTTGGGGAGACAAGAGACTCTTTGTTATTTGGTTGCAGGGTTGTTTGAGAGAGACCATCTTCATCCTACGCCTCCCACGGATTGATAAACCTTAGGTCATCCACTTGAGGGAAATTTGCTACTGTCCTACAAACCTCTGCACTTGGAGGCCCAACAACGTCTACAAGAAGAAGGTTGCGTAGTCTTCGCTTGTAAACCGGATAGTTCGGGCCCTCATTGTTGGTCCCCGTGGGGGCTGCCTCCCCGGGACCCTTGACGGTCGAAGTATCACCTTCAGGCGCTGTCTTCATTGTCCCCCGCGCCGCTGGATGGTCAGAGGAGATCCTCCGGGACGACACCTCGAAGTCGTTCGCCCTTAGGGGCGAGGAAGCTTGTGGAGGCGTCTCGCTTTCCATCATCTCCGGAGGCAAGTCCCCAGAGGAGGAGGACCGTTGAGGTAGATAGTGGGCCGGACTGCAAAAATATAGTTTAAATGTTACCCTGGAAAACCGAAAAGAATGGGACATGTCTAGAGCATCCTTGTTCACTTACGATTCGGCAATGGTCTTGTCCCTAGAGAGGAGCTCTGCATCAACACCGGCTTCCGAACCCGAACCATCTGACAGAGACATCTTCCCTCTCTTGGGTGCCTCCACCTCCAAGTCTTCGGAGGCAGTCCTTTTCTTCCCGTGGGGAGAAGGGATATCACCTTCTCCTTCCCCTTCGTCTTCATCTTTAGAAGAGGGAGCTTCAGTCTCCCCGGACATAGCGTCCACTATACCTTTAGAGCGGAGGCCACCTTCAGCCCTTCTGCTCTTCTTCTTGTCCTCCTTCGCTGGCATTTGATACGGCGCCGGGGCCAGCATCCTCATTAACACAGGATCAACTGAGTCTTCGGGAAGTGGAGCCGAACACCTAATTCGTTCCGCCTTCTTTATCCAGCCCTGGTCGAAGATAGGTTTCTCAGTACATCGCTATGGGATAATCAACCGAGTTGCATTCAGAAGTTGGGTACTTACCAAGGTATCCGGATGGTTGCAGTCGAGGCCGATGTCCTCGGATGTGTCCGGCCACTGCTTTCGATTCTTGAAGAATAGTTTCCACATCCCTCTGTGCGTTGTGCCGAAGAATTGCTGAAGGGTCCGCGGTCCTTCCAGATTGAACTCCCACATGCGGAGAGGCCGTCGCTGGCACGGGAGGATCCGGCGGACTAGCATCACCTGGATCACGTTAATGAGGCCGGTGTCCTTATCGAGGATGCTCTGGATACGACTTTGCAGCGTCTGCACTTCATCAGTTGATCCCCAGTCTAGCCCTTTATTAATCCATGATGCGAGTCGCAATGGAGGGCCAGATTGGAACGCAGGTGTGGCCGCCCATTTGGCACCGCGGGGTTCGGTGATATAGAACCACTCCCGCTGCCATAAGTTGGAGGTTTCCATGAAGGCGCCTTTTGGACAGATAGTATTGGCGAGCTTGCTCACCATAGCACCACCGCACTCTGCCTACTCCCCGTCGACTATCTTCGGCTTCACATTGAAGGTCTTGAGCCATAGTCTGAAGTGTGGAGGGATGCGGAGAAAAGCCTCACACATGACGATAAACACCGAGATGTGAAGAAAGGAGTCCGGAGCTAGATCGTGAAAATCTAGCCCATAATAGAACACAAGGCCATGAACGAAGGGGTGGAGAGCGAACCCTAGCCCGCGGAGGAAGTGAGAGATGAATACAACCTTCTCACCGAATTTTGGTGTGGGGATAACCTGCCCCTTGGCAGGGAGCCTGTGAGGGGATTTCCGCAGTCAGGTACCTCGCCTCCCGAAGCTTCACGATATCTTCCTCGGTGACCGAGGAGGCCGTCCACCTACCTTGGGAGCTGGATCCGGACATAACAAGAAGTCTTGGTAGCAATGAAAGAAATCGAGACCTGGGCGCTGGAGCTTGAGGTTGGAAAGGCTGAGGAAGAGGTAGGCGTGGGGGAGAAAGACGGGTCTGTACCCCTTTATAAAGGCGATGAATATCGAACGCCTCCTCACGGGCCTTAAAGCTTGCCTATTCCCAAGGGATCGTGCAAACGACATGGTTGGATTACCCACGCCCATATTTATAAGAATCCCGTGATAAGGGGGCACGATCTCTGCTTTGATAAGATGTGCCAATAAAGACCGCGTCTCATAACGTGGAGCGAGAGGCTGAAAGACGGTTTGAAATAATAACCAGGCAAGGGACGTAACATCTCACCACAAAAGTTGTCAGTAGATGGGACTTGTTAAATATTATACCCTATTGTCGTTGTGTATGGTGTCTGTTTCGCAGAGCCAGACACGTTTTCTGTGTTCGAGGACTACTTTGAAGTATTCGGAGGAGGAACCCGCCTTGCAATGCCGAAGACAATCTGCGCGCCGGACACATCGTCATTGAAGCCTGGTTCAGGGCTACTGAGGGAGTCCTGGATTAAGGGGTCCTCGGGCGTCCGGGCTATGTGACGTGGGCTGGACTAATGGGCCATGAAGATGCAAAGACAGAAGACTTCTTCCCATGTCTGGATGGGACTTTCCTTTACGTGGAAGGCAAGCTTGGCGTTCAGATGTGAAGATTCCTTCCTCTGTAAACCGACTCTGTACAACCCTAGGTCCCTCCGGTGTCTATATAAACCGGAGGGTTTCGTCCGTAGAGGCAATCATAATCATACAGGCTAGACATCAAGGGTTTAGCCATTACGATCTCGAGGTAGATCAACTCTTGTAAACCCCATATTCATCCAAGATAATCAAGCAGGAAGTAGGGTATTACCTCCATCGAGAGGGCCCGAACCTGGGTAAACATTGTGTCCCTGTCTCCTGTTACCTTCGATCCTCAGACGCACAGTTCGGGACCCCCTACCCGAGATCCGCCGGTTTTGACACCGACATTGGGCCCAAGTATACTTGGACTAATAGACAAGACAGGGTCTGAAACATCAAGGTCAGATTGGATGGAGCTGTGGCCAATGGAGAATTCCTACAAATCTTTGACAGCTGTATAGTGGAGCACATCATCACAACATCTTCTGATCACTTGGTAATCCTAGTCATGATAGCGAGGTCTGCTCGCCATCCAGCTCAACAAACCTTCAAATTCGAGGCAACATGCATGAGAGCCCCTGACTATTCTCGAGAAGGCCCTCCTTCCCTTAGTAATACATGATCAACCCTAAAAAGGATGTCCAATACACTTCAAAGATGGAGTAGGAACTCCTTTGGGCCAGTCAGGAAAGAAATCAAGAAGCTAGAGAGGAGCTTAGCTGCTATGGGAAAGAAAATAATGAGGCGGTATATCTCACTAAGGAAAAGGAAGTTGGAAAGCGATTGTGCGAGCTATTTGAAAGGGAAGAGATAATAGCCTGTCAACGGTCAAGTTGGAGACCGCAACACTTCTTTTTTCCATGCTAGGGCGTCAGCAATATGAAGAACAAACATGATTAAAGGTTTATGAAGGGTTGACGACACAAAGTGTGAAGATCAAAAAGGCATGTTAAGCCTAGTCCATGAATTTATGTGAACATGTTTTCTTCTAAACAATGTTCATTACTAAATGAAGTACTGAATGCAATTCCAAGGAAAGTTGATGATGAAATGAATGAAGTTTTGGCCCGGGAACACACCAACGAAGAAATTGAATATGCTCTATTCCAGATGGGGCCGACAAAGGCACCAGGGCCATATGGATTCCCGGCTATCTTTTATCAAAGGCACTGGGACCTCTTGGAGCAAGATTTATGTTCAGCTGCGAGAAGCTTCTTAATGGGGTCAAACACTCCAGATGGCTTCTGCGACTCCATAATAGTACTAATACCAAAGGTGAACAATCCTGACTCCTGAACCAATTTCAGACCAATTAGTTTATGCAATGTAGTCTACAAATTGCTTCAAAGGTGCTTGCAAATTGCCTAAAACCTCTTCTTTCAGAGATTATATCTGAGCAGCAAAGTGCATTTGTACCAGGTAGACTCATTACATGTTGATGTGCTCATTGCTTAGGAGTGTCTTCACTCCATTAAGAAACAAAAATATAAATTCCCCTTTTTGTCCCTAAGATTGACATGGCAAAATCCTATGACAGGGTAGAATGGAATACTAAAAAGGTGTTCTTTTGAACTTGGGGTTTGATTCCTCTTGAGTTGACATAGTAATGAGATGCGTTACCTCTATAAAATATGTTGTTAAAGTTAATGGTGAATTAACTGAAGCTTTCTTTCCTACTAGAGGCATTCACCAAGGCGATCCAATTAGCCCATATTTATTTTTGTTGTGTGCTGAAGGCTTATCATGTTTAATGCAACAGAGGAACCATCTTGTGATCTCAAGGGAATTCGTAATGGTAGAAAGGGGCCACATATCTCACATATTTTATTTGCAGATGACATCATTTTCTTTGTGAAAGGAGACAACAAAAGTACAAGTGCCCTCTAATCTGTTCTTAAGACGTATTATGAGGGTACATGACAGAAAATCAATTAACATAAGTCTTCCATCTAATTTGGCCCTCGATGCGCAACTCATATTAAAGAAAGGGTGAAGGCTAAACTATAGGTGTGCAAGATGAAACAGTTCAAAATACTTACCTAGGCATGCCAACCTGTGTGGGATGTTATCCATCGAATAACTTCAATTTTCTCACAGGCAGGTTATGGAAGAGGCTAAATGGCTCAAGCAACAGGCCCGTGTCAAGGGCTGGTAAGGAAGTATTACTGAAATCAGTTGCACAAGCAATACCGACGTATGTGATGAACTGTTTTAAGATCTTTGCTAGTACTTGTGACAAACTAATAAGGCTAATATCTAATTTTTGGTGGGGCATGGAAGATGGTAGAAATAAATTACACTGGAGATCCGATATATGCACTTATTTAACCAAGCTATGCTTGCAAAACCGTGTTGGCGATTGCTATCGGAGCCCTGCTCTCTATATCACCGTGTAATGGAAGGGAGATACTTCCCTCATGGCGACTTTTGGAACTCAAAATGTCCAAGAGTGGCATCCTACACTTGGTGAAGCATCTTGCATGGGAGGGAACTTCTGCAAAAAGGATTACTATGGAGAGTAGGAGATGGCAAGAAAATTTCCAGTATTAGGGATAATTGGGTGCGAGATACCACACCAGGTATAGTACCCGTTGGGGAATGTAACATGCAATTTCAAAAAAATTCCTATGATCACGCAAGATCTATCTAGGAGATGCATAGCAACGAGAGGGGAAGAGTGTGTCCATGTACCCTCGTAGACTGAAAGCGGAAGCGTTAGGTTAACGCGGTTGATGTAGTCGAACGTCTTCACGATCCAACCGATCTAGTACCAAAACGTACGGCACCTCCGAGTTCAGCACACGTTCATCTCGATGACGTCCCTTGAACTCTTGATCCAGCAGAGGGTCGAGGGAGAGTTTCATCAGCACGATGGCGTGGTGACGGGATCCGCGCAGGGCTTCGCCTAAGCACTACGACGCTATGACCGGAGGAGTAAACTGTGGAGGGGGGCAACGCACACGGCTAAGAGAATAATTGTTGTGCTTTAGGGTGCCCCCTACCCCCCGTATATAAAGGAGGGGAGGAGGAGGCCGGCCACCAAGGGGGCGCGCCATGGGGGAGTCCTACTGGGACTCCACTCCTAGTAGGATTCGCCCCCTTTTTCCTTTCTCATCGGAGGGGGAAAAGGAAGGAGAGGGAGAGGGAGAGGGAAAGGGGGCCGCGCCCCCTCATCCTTGTCCAATTCGGACTCCCTTGGAGGGGGCGCGTGCCACCCCTTGCGGGCTCCCCTCTCTCTCTCCTAAGGCCCATGTAGGCTCAATACTTCCCCGGGGGGTTTCGATAACCCCTCGGTACTCCGAAATATACCCGAACCATTCCGAAACCATAACGATGTCTGAATATCATCGTCCAATATATCAATCTTTAAATCTTGACCATTTTGAGACTCCTCATCATGTCCGTGATCTCATCCGGGATTCCGAACAAACTTCGGTCACCAAAACACATAACTCATAATACAAATCTTCATCGAACGTTAAGCGTGCAGACCCTACGGGTTCAAGAACTATGTAGACATGACCGAGACACATCTCCGGTCAATAACCAATAGCGGAACTTGGATGCTCATATTGGTTCCTACATATTCTACGAAGATCTTTATCGTTCAATCCACAATGACAACAAACGTCATTCCATTTGTCATCGTATGTTACTTGCCCGAGATTCGATCGTCGGTATCTTCATACCTAGTTCAATCTCATTTCTGGCAAGTCTCTTTACTTGTTTCGTAATGCATCATCCCGTAACTAACTCATTAGTCACATTGCTTGCAAGGCTATAGTGATGTGCATTACTGAGAGGGCCCAGAGATACCTCTCCGATACTCAGAGTGAAAAATCCTAATCTCGATCTCTGCCAACCCAACAAACACCTTCGGAGACACCAGTAGAGCATCTTTATAATCACCCAGCTACATTGTGACGTTTGATAGCACACAAAGTGTTCCTCCGGTATTCGGGAGTTGCATAATCTAATAGTCAGAGGAATATGTATAAGTCATGAAGAAAGCAATAGCAATAAAACTTAATGATCATTATGCTAAGCTAACAGATGGGTCTTGTCCATCACATCATTCTCTAATGATGTGATCCTTTCATCAAATGACAACACATGTCTATGGTTAGGAAACTTAACCATCTTTGATTAACGAGCTAGTCAAGTAGAGGCATACTAGGGACACTCTGTTTTGTCTATGTATGCACACATGTACTAAGTTTCTGGTTAATACAATTCTAACATGAATAATAAACATTTATCATGATATGAGGAAATATAAATAACAACTTTATTATTGCCTCTAGGGCATATTTCCTTCAGTCTCCCAGTTGCACTAGAGTCAATAATCTAGATTACATAGTAACAATTCTAACACCCATGGAGTCTTGGTGCTGATCACGTTTTGCTCATGGAAGAGGCTTAGTCAACGGGTCTGCAACATTCAGATCCCTATGTATCTTGCAAATCTCTATGTCTCCCTCCTTGACTTGGTCGCGAATGGAGTTGAAGCGTCTCTTGATGTGTTTGGTTCTCTTGTGAAATCTGGATTCCTTCGCTAAGGCAATAGCTCCAGTATTTTCACAAAAGATTTTCATTGGACCCGATGCACTAGGTATTACACCTAGATCGGATATGAACTCCTTCATCCAGACTCCTTCATTTGCTGCTTCCGAAGCAGCTATGTACTCCACTTCACACGTAGATCCCGCCACGACGCCCTACTTGGAACTGCACCAACTGACAACTCCACCATTCAATATAAATACGTATCCGGTTTGTGACTTAGAGTCATCCGGATCAGTGTCAAAGCTTGCATCAACGTAACCATTTATGACAAGCTCTTTGTCACCTCCATAAATGAGAAACATATCCTTAGTGCTTTTCAGGTATTTCAGGATGTTCTCAACCGTTGGCCAGTGATCCACTCCTGGATTACTTTGGTACCTCCCTGCTAAACTTATAGCGAGGCACACATCAGGTCTGGTACACAATATTGCATACATGATAGAACCTATGGCTGAGGCATAGGGAATGACTTTCATTTTTTCTCTATCTTCTGCAGTGGTCGGGCATTGAGTCTGACTCAACTTCACACCTTGTAACATAGGCAAGAACCCTTTCTTTGACTGGGCCATTTTGAACTTCTTCAAAACTTTATCAAGGTATGTGCTTTGTGAAAGTCCAATTAAGCGTCCTTATCTATCTCTATAGCTCTTGATGCCCAATATATAAGCAGCTTCACCGAGGTCTTTCATTCAAAAATTCTTATTCAAGTATCGTTTTATGCTATCCAGAAATTCTGTATTATTTCCAATCAACAATATGTCATCCACATATAATATTAGAAATGCTACAGAGCTCCCACTCACTTTCTTCTAAATACAGGCTTCTCCAAAAGTCTGTATAAAACCATATGCTTTGATCACACTATCAAAGCGTATATTAGAACTCCGAGATGCTTGCACCAGTCCATAAATGGATCGCTGGAGCATGCACACTTTGTTAGCACCTTTAGGATCGACAAAACCTTCTGGTTGCATCATATACAACTCTTCTTTAAGAAATCCATTAAGGAATGCAGTTTTGACATCCATTTGCCAAATTTCATAATCATAAAGTGCGGCAATTGCTAACATGATTCAGACAGACTTAAGCATCGCTACGGGTGAGAAGGTCTCATCGTAGTCAACTCCTTGAACTTGTCGAAAACCTTTCGCAACAAGTCGAGCTTTGTAGACACTAGCATTACCGTCAGCGTCAGTCTTCTTCTTGAAGATCCATTTATTCTCTATGGCTTTCTGATCATCGGGCAAGTCAACCAAAGTCCACACTTTGTTCTCATACATGGATCCCATCTCATATTTCATGGCCTCAAGCCATTTCGCGGAATCTGGGCTCATCATCTCTTCCTCATAGTTCGTAGGTTCATCATGGTCTAGTACCATGACTTCCAGAACAGGATTACCGTACCACTCTGGTGCGGAACGTACTATGGTTGACCTACGAGGTTCGGTAGTAACTTGATCTGAAGTTTCATGATCATTATCATTAACTTCCTCACTAATTGGTGTAGGCATCACTGGAACTGATTTCTGTGATGAACTACTTTCCAATTCGGGAGAAGGTACAATTACCTCATCAAGTTCTACTTTCCTCCCACACACTTCTTTCGAGAGTAACTCCTTCTCCAGAAAGGATCCATTCTTAGCAATGAATATCTTGCCTTCGGATCTGTGATAGAAGGTGTACCCAACAATTTCTTTTGGGTATCCTATGAAGACACATTTCTCTGATTTGGGTTCGAGCTTATCAGGTTGAAGCTTTTTCACATAAGCATCGCAGCTCCAAACTTTAAGAAACGACAACTTAGGTTTGTTGCTAAATCACAGTTCATATGGTGTCGTCTCAACGGATTTAGATGGTGCCCTATTTAACATGAATGCAGCCGTCTCTAAAGCATAACCCCAAAATGATAGTGGTAAATCGGTAAGAGACATCATAGATCGCACCATATCTAATAAAGTACGGTTACGATGTTCGGACACACCATTACGCTGTGGTGTTCCAGGTGGCGTGAGTTACGAAACTATTCCACATTGTTTCAAATGAAGACCAAACTCGTAACTCAAATATTCACCTCCACGATCAGATCGTAGAAACTTTATTTTCTTGTTACGATGATTTTCCACTTCACTCTGAAATTCTTTGAACTTTTCAAATGTTTCAGACTTATATTCATTAAGTAGATATACTCATATCTGCTTAATTCATCTGTGAAGGTCAGAAAATAACGATACCCGCCGCGAGCCTCAACACTCATCGGACCGCATACATCAGTATGTATTATTTCCAGTAAGTCAGTGGCTCGCTCCATTGTTCCGGAGAACGGAGTCTTAGTCATCTTGCCCATGAGGCATGGTTCGCAAGCATCAAGTGATTCCAAAAGCCCATCAGCATGGAGTTCTTCATGCGCTTTACACCAATATGACCTAAACGGCAGTGCCACAAATAAGTTGCACTATCATTATTAACTTTGCGTCTTTTGGCTTCAATATTATGAATATGTGTATCACTACGATCGAGATTCAACAAAAATAGACCACTCATCAAGGGTGCATGACCATAAAAGATATTACTCATATAAATAGAACAACCATTATTCTCTGATTTAAATGAATAACTGTCTCACATCAAACAAGATCCAGATATAATGTTCATGCTCAATGCTGGCACCAAATAACAATTATTTAGGTCTAAAACTAATCCCGACGGTAGATGTAGAGGTAGCGTGCCGATGGCGATCACATCAACCTTGGAACCATTTCTGACGCGCATCGTCACCTCGTCCTTAGCCAATCTTCGTTTAATCCGTAGCCCCTGTTTTGAGTTGCAAATATGAGCAAGAGAACCAGTATCAAATACCCAGGCGCTACTACGAGCATTAGTAAGGTACACGTCAATAACATGTATATCAAATATACCTTTCACTTTGTCATCCTTCTTATCCACCAAATACTTGGGGCAGTTCCGCTTCCAGTGACCAGTCCCTTTGGAGTAGAAGAACTCAGTTTCAGGCTTAGGTCCAGACTTGGGCTTCTTCCCTTGAGCAGCAACTTGCTTGTTATTCTTCTTGAAGTTCCCCTTCTTCCCTTTGCCCTTTTTCTTGAAACTAGTGGTCTTGTTAACCATCAAAACTTGATGCTCCTTCTTGATTTCTACCTCCGCAGCCTTTAGCATCGCGAAGAGCTCGGGAATTGTCTTTTCCATCCCTTGCATATTATAGTTCATCACGAAGCCTTTATAGCTTGGTGGCAGTGATGGAAGAACCCTGTCAATGACACTATCATCAGGAAGATTAACTCCCAGCTGAGTCAAGTGGTTATGGTACCCAGACATTTTGAGTATGTGTTCACTGACAGAACTATTCTCCTCCATCTTGCAGCTATAGAACTTGTTGGAGACTTCATATCTCTCAACTCGGGCATTTGCTTGAAATATTAACTTCAACTCCTGGAACATCTCATATGCTCCATGACGTTCAAAACGTCTTTGAAGTTCCGATTCTAAGCCGTAAAGCATGGCACACTGAACTATTGAGGAGTCATCAGCTTTAGTTTGCCAGACGTTCCTAACGTCCGGAGTTGCTCCTGCGGCGGGCCTTGCACCTAGCGGTGCTTCCAGGACGTAATTCTTCTGTGCAACAATGAGGATAATCCTCAAGTTACAGACCCAGTCCGTGTAGTTGCTACCATCATCTTTTAACTTAGCTTTCTCTAGAAACACATTAAAATTCAAGGGAACGGTAGCACGGGCCATTGATCTACAACAACATAGATATGCAAAAACTATCAGGACTAAGTTCATGATAAATTAAAGTTCAATTAATCATATTACTTAAGAACTCCCACTTAGATAGACATCCCTCTAGTCATCTAAATGATCACGTGATCCATATCAACTAAACCATGTCCGATCATCACGTGGGATGGAGTAGTTTTCAATGGTGAACATCACTATGTTGATCATATCTACTATATGATTCACGTTCTACCTTTCGGTCTCAGTGTTTCGAGGCCATATCTTTATATGCTAGGCTCGTCAAGTTTAACCCGAGTATTCTGCACATGCAAAACTGGCTTGCACCCGTTGTACGTGAACGTAGAGCTTATCACACCCGATCATCACGTGGAGTCTCGGCACGATGAACTATAGCAACGATGCATACTCAGGGAGAACACTTGTACCTTGAAATTTGGTGAGGGATCATCTTATAATGCTACCGTCGTACTAAGCAAAATAAGATGCATAAAGGATAAACATCACATGCAATCAAAATATGTGACATGATATGGCCATCATCATCTTGTGCCTCTGATCTCCATCTCCAAAGCACCGTCATGATCTCCATCATCACCGGCTTGACACCTTGATCTCCATCGTAGCGTCGTTGTTGTCTCTCCAACTATTGCTTCGACGACTATCGCTACCGCCTAGTGATAAAGTAAAGCAATTACATGGCGATCGCATTTCATACAATGAAGCGACAACCATAAGGCTCCTGCCAGTTGCCGATAACTTTTACAAAACATGATCATCTCATACAACAATTTATATCTCATCACGCCTTGACCATATCACATCACAACATGCCCTGCAAAAACAAGTTAGATGTCCTCTACTTTGTTGTTGCAAGTTTTACGTGGCTGCTACGGGCTTCTAGCAAGAACCGTTCTTACCTACGCATCAAAACCACAACGATTTTTCGTCAAGTGTGCTGTTTTAACCTTCAACTAGGACCGGCCATAGTCAAATTTGATTCAACTAAAGTTGGAGAAACAGACACCCGCCAGCCACCTGTGTGCGAAGCACGTCGGTAGAACCGGTCTCATGAACGTGGTCATGTAATGTTGGTCCGGGCCGCTTCATCCAACAATACCGCCGAATCAAAATAAGATGTTGGTGGCAAGCAGTATGACTATTATCGCCCACAACTCATTGTGTTCTACTCATGCATATCATCTACGCATAGACCTAGCTCAGATGCCACTATTGGGGAACATAGCATGCCTTTGATCTCCATCTCCAAAGCACCGTTATGATATCCATCGTCACTGGCTTGACACCTTGATCTCCATCATGGCGTCATTGTCGTCTCCTCAACTATTGCTTCTACAACTATCGCTACCGCATAGTTGTTGGGGAACGTAGCATGCAATTTCAAAAAAAATCATACGCTCACGCAAGATCTATCTAGGAGATGCATAGCAAAGATAGGGGGAGAGTGTGTCCACGTACCCTCGTAGACCGAAAGCGGAAGCATTAGGTTAACGCGGTTGATGTAGTGGAACGTCTTCACGATCCAACCGATCTTAGTACCGAACGTACGGCACCTCCGAGTTCAGCACACGTTCAGCTTGATGACGTCCCTCGAACTCTTGATCCAGCAGAGGGTCGAGAGAGAGTTCTGTCAGCACGATGGCGTGGTGAAGGTGATGGTGATGTGATCTACGCAGGGCTTCGCCTAAGCACCACGACGCTATGACCGGAGGAGTAAACTGTGGAAGGGGGCACCGCACACGGCTAAGAGAACAATTGATGTGTCCTTGGGGTGCCCCCCGCCCCCGTATATAAAGGAGGAGAGGGGAGGCCAGATGGCCCTAGGGGCGCGCCAAGTGGGGGGAGTCCCACTAGGACTCCTAGTCCTAGTTGGCTCCCCCTTCCTTCCAACGGAGAGGGGAAAGGGGAAAGAGGTGGAGAGGGAGAAAGAAAGGGGGGGCGCCCCACCCCTTGTCCAATTCAGATTTGGCTTGGGGGGCGCCACCTCCCTTGGCCTGCCTCCTCCTCTCCACTATGGCCCATGAGGCCCATTAACTTTCTCGGGGGGTTCCAATAGCCTCCCGGTACTTCCATAAAACCCCGAACCTCTTTGGAACCATTCCGGTGTCCGTATATAACCTTCCAATATATGAATCTTTACCTCTCGACCATTTCGAGACTCCTCGTCATGTCTGTGATCTCATCCGGGACTCCGAACAAACTTCGGTCACCAAAACACATAACTCATAATACAAATCGTCATCGAACATTAAGCGTGCGGACCCTACGGGTTCGAGAACTATGTAGACATGACCGAGACACATCTCCGGTCAATAACCAATAGCGGAACCTGGATGCTCATATTGGTTCCTACATATTCTACGAAGATCTTTATCAGTCAAACCGCAATACAACATACGTTATTCCCTTTGTCATCGGTATGTTACTGAAGGAAATATGCCCTAGAGGCAATAATAAAGTTATTATTTATTTCCTTATATCATGATAAATGTTTATTATTCATGCTAGAATTGTATTAACCGGAAACATGATACATGTGTGAATACATAGACAAACAGAGTGTCACTAGTATGCCTCTACTTGACTAGCTCGTTGATCAAAGATGGTTATGTTTCCTAGCCATAGACATGAGTTGTCATTTGATTAACGAGATCACATCATTAGGAGAATGATGTGATTGACTTGACCCATTCCGTTAGCTTAGCACTTGATCGTTTAGTATGTTGCTATTGCTTTCTTCATGACTTATACATGTTCCTATGACTATGAGATTATGCAACTCCCGTTTACCGGAGGAACACTTTGTGTGCTACCAAACGTCACAACGTAACTGGGTGATTATAAAGGTGCCCTACAGGTGTCTCCAAAGGTACTTGTTGAGTTTGCGTATTTCGAGATTGGGATTTGTCACTCCGATTGTCGGAGAGGTATCTCTGGGCTCACTCGGTAATGCACATCACTATAAGCCTTGCAAGCATTGTAACTAATGAGTTAGTTGCGGGATGATGTATTACAGAATGAGTAAAGAGACTTGCCGGTAACGAGATTGAACTAGGTATTGAGATACCGACGATCGAATCTCGGGCAAGTAACATACCGATGACAAAGGGAACAACGTATGTTGTTATGCGGTTTGACCGATAAAGATCTTCGTAGAATATGTGGGAGCCAATATGAGCATCCAGGTTCCGCTATTGGTTATTGACTGGAGACGTGTCTCGGTCATGTCTACATAGTTCTCGAACCTGTAGGGTCCACATGCTTAAAGTTCGGTGACGATCGGTATTATGAGTTTATGTGATTTGATGTACCGAAGGTAGTTCGGAGTCCCGGATGAGATCGGGGACATGGCGAGGAGTCTCGAAATGATCGAGACGTAAAGATCGATATATTGGACGACTATGTTCGGACACCGGAATGGTTTCGGGGAGTTTCGGGCATATACCGGAGTACCGGGGGGTTACCGGAACCCCCCGGGGAGACTAATGGGCCTATTGAGCCCTATTGGAGAAGAGGAGGGGCGGCCAAGGGCAGCCGCACGCCCCCTTCCCCCTAGTCCGAATTGGACAAGGAGGGGGGCGGCGCCCCCCTTTCCTTTCCCCTCTCTCTCCTTCCCTCTCCTCTCCTACTCCCACTTGGAAGGGGGAGTCCTACTCCCGGTGGGAGTAGGACTCCTCATGGGGCGCGCCTAGGGTGGCCGGCCCCCTCCCCCTCCTCCAATCCTTTATATACGGGGAGGGAGGCACCCCTTGGAGATACAACAATTGATCTCTTGGATCTCTTAGCCGTGTGCGGTGCCCCCCTCCACCATAATCCACCTCGATAATATCGTAGCGGTGCTTAGGCGAAGCCCTGCGTCGGTAGCAACATCATCATCGTCACCACCCCGTCGTGCTGACGGAACTCTCCCTCAAAGCTTGGCTGGATCGGAGTTCGAGGGACGTCATCGAGTTGAACGTGTGCAGAACTCGGAGGTGCCGTGCGTTCGGTACTTGATCGGTCGGATCGTGAAGACGTACGACTACATCAACCGCGTTGTGCTAACGCTTCCGCTTTCGGTCTACGAGGTTACGTGGACACACTCTCCCCTCTCGTTGCTATGCATCACCATGATCTTGCGTGTGCGTAGGATTTTTTTGAAATTACTATGTTCCCCAACAGTTACTTGCCCGAGATTCGATCGTTGGTATCATCATACCTAGTTCAATCTCGTTACCGGCAAGTCTCTTTACTCATTCCATAGTGCATCATCCCGTCACTAACTCATTAGTCACATTGCTTGCAAGGTTTATAGTGATGTGCATTACCGAGAGGGCCCGAAGATACCTCTCTGATACTCGGAGTGACAAATCCTAATCTTGATCTATGCCAACCCAACAAACACCTTCGGAGACACCTTTAGAGCATCTTTATAATCACCCAGTTACGTTGTGACCATTGATAACACACAAGGTGTTCCTCCGGTATTCGGGAGTTGCATAATCTCGTAGTCAGAGGAATATGTATAAGTCATGAAGAACTCAATAGCAATAAAACTTAACGATCATTATGCTAAGCTAACGGATGGGTCTTGTCCATCACATCATTCTCTAATGATGTGATCCCGTTCATCAAATGACAACACATGTCTATGGTTAGGAAACTCAACCATCTTTGATTAACGAGCTAGTCAAGTAAAGGGATACTAGGGACACTTTGTTTTGTCTATGTATTCACACATGTACTAAGTTTCCGGTTGATACAATTCTAGCATGAATAATAAAATTTTATCATGATATAAGGAAATATAAATAACAACTTTATTATTTCCTCCATGGCATATTTCCTTCAATAGTGATAAAGTAAAGCAATTACATGGCGGTTGCATTTCATACAATAAAGTGACAACCATAAGGCTCCTGCCAGTTGCCGATAACTTTTACAAAACATGATCATCTCATACAATAACTTGTATCACATCATGTCTTGACCATATCACATCACAACATGCTGGCAAAACAAGTTCGACGTTCTCTACTTTGTTGTTGCAAGTTTTACGTGGCTGCTATAGGCTTCTAGCAAGAACCGTTCTTACCTACGCATCAAAACCACAATGATTTTTCGTCAAGTGTGATGTTTTAACCTTCAACAAGGACCGACCGTAGTCAAATTTGATTCACTAAAGTTGGAGAAACAGACACCCGCCAGCCACCTTTATGCAAAAAAAGTTGCATGTCTGTGTCACGGCCGGATTTTTGGGATATAAATTCCCAGAAAAACGGCCTGTGTGCTCACCAGCCCCAGGATTACTGTTAGCTGATGAGGTACCAACTTGATACAAGAATTCCAAGCAAGGAACAAAAATATGTAGTACAAGACCATTTAGGCCTGGGAGTACAACACTTGGTTTCTAATGGTTGAGGGCGGAAGCGGTTGGAAACATCTGCGTCTATGGGGCTCCATTTCCCACAAGAACAGCTGACCAGGATAACTCCTATCTTCGCGAGGCTGCAAACGTCAACAGCGTAGGTTCCGAGGTTGTCACCGCGATGCTTAACTCCAAGCAAGGAATCTGGCCAAGACAATAGCCAGGGACAAGCCAGTGAGTACGTTTGAATGTACTCGCAAACATTAAGAACACGGGTATAATATATCAAACATACTCCAGGTTTAATAGATGATCATACATCCGTCACGAAATATACAAAAAAAATCATGATGCACACATATGGATAAAAATATACCAAAATAAAATACTGGGTGCCAAACGAGTGTCTGAATGACTCCTCGAGCGGAAAAATGCAGAATAGTAATACTGGTGCCAAACGAGTGTCTGAATGACTCCTCGAGCTGTAAATGCAGAAATAATAATACTGGTGCCAAACGAGTGTCTGAATGACTCCTCGAGCGGAAAATGCAGAAATAATAATACTGGTGCCAAACGAGTGTCTGAATGACTCCTCGAGCGGAAAACGCAGAAATAATAATGCCGCAGTCGGGCGTCTGAGCGACACCACATAAAGGGCTTATAAAAGAATAATCACAGTGAATATCCAGGAGGTAGAACCATCCCAGGGATACTCAATAATATACGTAATATAAATGGTTAGTCCAAAACAATAAAGATCATAATCCAAGGGTGCCATAATCATAAACAAAATTTAGTACAATCGTTTCTCCATCCGAAAACCGATAATTTAGTCAAGCCGTATCTCCATCCGAATTCCGTTACTAAGCTCTAATTAAATCGTTCTCCATCCGAATGCCGTTACAGAGACTCAACTCGGGTTGTGGCCTTTACTTAAGAACGGGACTATCTGACAGGATATATCCTCTGCAGAGGGAGTACCATTTTCCACGAGTAACGGGATTACTCAGTCCCTCGGGACTAATTCCGTCTACGGTCTTTTGATTGAAAACACGCCTGACCTGCACACACCAGCTTAACTCACCAGTGTCTGGAATCACCCACGACACCTGCCAAGCAAAACTCTAAGTGGGGAGGCTACAACCTCGACGTAGCATGGGATCATAAAATTTATACCGCGCGCAAACTGGGGAAGCTATCCCCTTCGGCTACAACCGAAACACCCATGCCCCCGAACCGAATGACAGGCTTTAATCCGTGGCCACGGGACCTTCATCACGGCCTCTCTGTACGGTGTGTGCTTTGGAAAGGGGTTGACAACCTACTGAACCATACCCTGTCCCCTGCAGGGACAAGTGGTGGTACCGACAAAGGAAGCTACTGAACAAGACTCGGTCTACAACCGACTCAGGTGATCCAAGTATCCACCAACAATATTACCACTAGTGAAATAAATCACCACTCCTCGAGCCTCACCATGCTATGCCGGGCATACTCGTATCAATGAGGGATTAGGGACAAGCTCGTGTCTACCCAAGACCACGACTTTCCCGCTTCCTACCGGTGTGCAAGAGAAGCTCACGAGGGCGATACAAATCCTTAGGGTATCCATTGCTGGCCACAAACAATCTCCAAAGTGCACTCATGCACGAGACTACATCGATACATAAACTGTCACATCTACTCCAAGTCAAAAGGTGCTGTGATCGCATCAAAACACCACAACAAATATTATGCCAGAGTTCAGAAATGCTTGCCTTCAAGAGTATGCAAAGGATGCACTTTATTGGAAGCTTTCCTTTTTCTCCAAAAATCCTATTTTGCAAAATACACAAATACAAATATTTCAAACACAGTACCAAAACCTGTCTCAAATATTTTTGAAATAAATCTTAAAATAAACTAGATGAAATTTGAGAGAGGTAGGAAAAAGAATCAACTCATTTGGAGTTTTATTTTAAAAGTTATAGCCAGTCAAAGTTTGGTCAACTCTGTTTTTAAATAAAACCAGAAAAAAAAGGAAAACGTTTCAGCAGAAATACGCTTTCGCAGCAGAGGAAACGCACTCGGGGTTTTTGCGCCTCCACTTAAACAGAGAGAGGGCGCTGCGTGGGTCACTGACAGTGGGTCCAGAGGGCCCACTGGTCAGGTTCGACCGTTCCTTCCCTCCTTCTCTTCTCTTCTGCCCGACGGGAGCGGGGCTCCGGCGATCGTCGGCGACGGACGGCGGCTCCTCGAGGGCATCTGCGGGCGGGAATGGAACGGCAAGACCGAGGCGGTCCTCGGGGTGGTTGATGGGTCAGCGGAGGTGGAAGGAGTCGCCGGCGGCGAGCTCCGCGGCGGAGGAAAGCTGCGGTGGTGAAGTGCTTTTTGTGCTTCGGTGGTCTCTGATCGAAGATGAGTAGCTGGGCAGCTCCGCAAGGACCAGAGGGAGCGACTGGTGGTGCTGGTTGGGCGAGAGGGTGGCCGGTTGCGACGAATCGCACCGGAGCTTGGCGGCGGCCGGGCTGGCCGAAGTTGAGGGAGACGGCCACTACTGTTCGATTCACTACGCGGGAAGCTCTACGAGGAGTGTCTGAAGTCGCGTGAGTGCTCGGAGGGGCTCGGGGACCCTTTATATAGCATGACGAGGCTGGCTCCGCGGTGGCAGCAGATAAGATCGCCGGCGACCGCTTTCCTGTAGTTGCAGGGCATCGTGGCGGCGACGAACGCGTTCCGACGAGCGGGAGGATAAGCACGGCCTGTGCTCCGGGGCAGCTGTCGTGCGCTGGTGGCTTGGGCGGCGCCGAACATGGCAGAGGCCACTGCCGACGCCGGCGTGCCGCCAGGGCGCGGCCAGCGGCGCAGCAGGGCGCCAGAGAGATCGTGGAGCAGGGGGGCGACTAGTGCGTGGCTCAGCGATGCAGAGGGAGCCAGGGTCGGGTCGCGTCGCATGCGGCAGTGCGGCGTGTCGGCGTAGTGCGCGCGCGTGCAAAACGTGCGCTCTGGGCGCGCCCAGAGCACGCACGGCACCTGTTCGACGCAATGCCAGCGCGCTCTAGAGCTCGAGGGTGGAGCTGGCACTGCACAGGACGGAGGTAGGGGTAGCAAGGCACTCAGTGGACAAGGTGGGTAGGTCAGGGGTTCAAGTCCATAGTGCAAATCAGAGAGCTTGCCAAAAGTGGTTGTGCACACCAGGTGTTCGACAGAATGCCAGATGCACATAGGCAACTCTTGGAGTGGCCAAAAACTCCAGATCAGTGCCTCCTTAGACACAGGAGATAGTGGTAGGGTCAGTTTGGCAAAAACAGAAAGTTGATAGTGCAAGCTTTGCAAAACTCCAGTTCTGGACAGAAAACAGAAGGGTTTAGGGCATGCACTTCAAAACCTCCAATGAGCCCAATCTCTTGGACTTAAGCGTTTGGTAGGGAGGGCTACAAGTAGGAGAAAGCTCAGGGTCACTAGAGCAAGGAAAAATATGGTTGCAGTACAAATCACCAATTTGGACTAGAAAGCAAAAGAGGTTGATCCACTCAAATTTTCCAAAGAACATCATTGGGTTTTTGCTTGAAGATGAGTTGTATGCATCCACTGTCATCTCCAAATACTTGGAAGAATTTTTGAAGAAATATTTAAATGGGTTGCAGTGCAAAAGTGCCTACTGGACCAGATTGGAAAAATTGGTGTAGAGCTCAAAATCTCCAATGGCCAGAAGGTATCTTTGCATAAAAGTGATGTGGAAACATCACATGACATCCCCAAATTTTGGTGGAATTTTTAAAAGCATTTGTCAAGTGGTTGTAGTGCAAATAGGCCCCAAAGGCAAAAGGAATCATTTTAAAGAGATAGAGCTTTTTGAATAAATAAATCTTGCAACATTTGAATCCACTGATAAATAATGGTTTTATAAAAGAGAGTAAACAAATCCAACAATACCTTTGAAGGTTTCTCCCACTAGAGGCAAAAATCCAAAATCACAAAAGGTAAAACTTGACAATTTGGAAAAGTTTTATTTCCTGGCAACATTTTAATAAATAAAATGAGGCCAAAATTTTGGGGTGTCACAGTCTGTCGGTGGAACCGGTCTCATGAACGTGGTCATGTAAGGTTGGTCCGGGCCGCTGTCGGTGTGGAATGACACCTATGGGACCACAAGAATCCCTACTACGGTTGCCGGGGCGCAGGGTTGCGAGAAGAGCAGGATTAGTAATCAGCACAAGGATCGTTTACCCAGGTTCAGGCCGCGAGGATGCGTAAAACCCTAGTCCTGCTTTGGTGGGTGTATTTCAGAGAGTTTTTTAGCTCTCAAACTAGCTATGGTGGGGTGCGCGGTCCCAAAGAGCCGAATCCTTCTCCAGTATGCCATGGGCCTCCTTTTATAGTCAAAGGGGCTGCCACAGTGGCATACAGGAGGTGGAAAGGCGTATAGTATTGTGAGCTTATCACTTGTATTACAGGACAAGACGCATTTAATGCGCCACTGAGGTATCCCCTAGCTTTATTGGGGACGGGGGCGAGGCCCGTCCCGTCCGTCGCCGCTCCTCCTCTCTTCGACACGCGCCCCGACTAGTGATGCATGCGGCGCCATGTAGGCAGGCAGGCAGCTAAGGTGGCGCGGTGGTGGAGCCTCCACGAAGATCTGCATGCCGCCACGTAGGTGCTTGACGAGTTGGCCCGGGAGCTGCATGTTGCCACGCAGGTGCCTGCTCAGCTGGTTGAGCTGGCAGCTGCATGCGAACGGTGGTGGAAACTTGGTTGGTGCGGGCCTGGCAGTGGCCCTGCTGGCGTCCTCGGTGAAGGCCTTGCCGGGGGTCTGGTGGCCTTCCTCAGCAAGGATCTTGCCGAGGGTCGTCGTCTTCTAATCCTCATCTGATCTTGAGTATTCCTTGTCTTCACAAAGATCTGCATGCCACCATGCTACCTCTTGAGCACTGCGTTGGTTTTCCCTTGAAGAGGAAAGGGTGATGCAGCAAAGTAGCGTAAGTATTTCCCTCAGTTTTTTAGAACCAAGGTATCAATCCAGTAGGAGGCTACGCGCGAGTCCCTCGCACCTACACAAAACAAATAAATCCTCGCAACCTACGCGATAAGGGGTTGTCAATCCCTTCACGGTCACTTACGAGAGTGAGATCTGATAGATATGATAGGATAATATTTTTGGTATTTTTGTGATAAAGATGCAAAGTAAATAAAAGCAAAGTAAAAAAGCAAAGGAAATAACTAAGTGTTGGAAGATTAATATGATGAAGATAGACCTGGGGGCCATAGGTTTCACTAGTGGCTGCTCTCAAGAGCATAAGTATTTTACGGTGGGTGAACGAATTACTGTTGAGCAATTGACAGAATTGAGCATAGTTATGAGAATATCTAGGTATGATCATGTATATAGGCATCACGTCCGAGACAAGTAGACCGACTCCTGCCTGCATCTACTACTATTACTCCACTCATCGACCGCTATCCAGCATGCATCTAGAGTATTAAGTTCATGAAAACAGAGTAACGCCTTAAGCAAGATGACATGATGTAGAGGGATAAATTCATGCAATATGATAAAAAAAACCATCTTGTTATCCTCGATGGCAACAATACAATACGTGCCTTGCTGCCCCTACTGTCACTGGGAAAGGACACCGCAAGATTGAACCCAAAGCTAAGCACTTCTCCCATTGCAAGAAAGATCAATCTAGTAGGCCAGACCAAACTGATAATTCGAAGAGACTTGCAAAGATAACCAATCATACATAAAAGAATTTAGAGAAGATTCAAATATTGCTCATAGATAAACTTGATCATAAACCCACAATTCACCGGTCTCAACAAACACACCGCAAAAAGAAGATTACATCGAATAGATATCCACGAGAGAGGGGGAGAACATTGTATTGAGATCCAAAAAGAGAGAAGAAGCCATCTAGCTACTAACTATGGACCCGAAGGTCTGAGGTGAACTACTCACACTTCATCGGAGAGGCTATGGTGTTGATGTAGAAGCCCTCCGTGATGGATGCCCCCTCCGGCGGAGCTCCGGAACAGGCCCCAAGATGGGATCTCGTGGGTACAGAAGGTTGCGGCGGTGGAATTAGGTTTTTGGCTCCGTATCTGATCGTTTGGGGGTACGTAGGTATATATAGGAGGAAGAAGTACGTCGGTGGAGCAACGTGGGGCCCACGAGGGTGGAGGGCACGCCCCCCTACCTCGTGGCCTCCTGGAAGCTTCTCTTACGTAGGGTCCAAGTCTCCTGGATCATGTTCGTTCCAAAAATCACGCTCCCTAAGGTTTCATTCCGTTTGGACTCCGTTTGATATTCTTTTTCTGTGAAACTCTGAAATAGGCAAAAAAACAGCAATTCTGGGCTGGGCCTCCGGTTAATAGGTTAGTCCCAAAGTAATATAAAAGTGGATAATAAAGCCCAATATTGTCCAATACAGTAGATAATATAGCATGGAGCAATCAAAATTATAGATACGTTGGAGACGTATCACACCACAAAGGTGCCTCCCGAGCCCTGGCCCAACGTGGTTGATGGTGTGGGCTTAAGGGTGGCTCGCTCTGTTGGTGTTTGGGTGTGCTGCCCCGGCAAGGGCCTTGTCGGGGCTGTTGAGGCCGTCCCCGGCAAGGGTCTTTGCGGGGGAAACTGCTCCGCCCCTCCGCTTCTTTGCGTCCTTGGTCTTGGCATTGCTCTGGCTGCCTCGGTCTTCGGTTTTACCTTGGTTCACCTCCCTGCTCTGCTTGGTGTGGCCGTGGGCGCGACTCCGACTGCCCGTGCACAGGTAAAGGGGTACAAAGGTGCGCCCCCCTCGTTTGTACACCGACAGGAGCCCCCGGTCCTGGGCCACACATAAGCGTGACACGTTGTTGGGCCAGGCCCAAAACGGTGCGCGGGCAGGCGGGGCGGTTTTTACTGCGGTAAAACTTTTCGCGCACCGCGCTTCCTACGACCCGCGCACGGCGTGGCGCGGCATGGAGGGGTGCGCGTGACGTGGGCGGCATGCATGGGGCAGTTTCCGCATGCATGCGTCACATCGTGGTAAAGAGGTGGCTCGCGTCTTCCCCATAAAAAGAGGAAGGCATGGAGGCGCGGCTCATTTACTGCGCGGGGCCGGGTCGCAGTCTTCAAGGCGTCCACACCCCACGATCACGGGGTGGGGAGAGGTCGCTTCACCTGTCCCCTTGATTCTGCACGTTCGCCACACGTCCTTCATGCGCTTGGGGTGGCAAGCGGTGGAGGCAGGAAACCGGGCCGTCGCTGATTGGGGCAGCGGTCGGTCTCGATTCCCCGCCCCTGGTGGCTGGATTGGCCGAGCGGGGCGGCCGAGCCCCGACCCCGCCCCTCTATAAGGAGGGGGAAGGGGGATGGCATCCCGCATTCTTCTGTCATCTATCTCCTCCTGCTTCTGCTTCTTCCTTTCACTCGCCATGGAGAAAGGGAATCCCGGTCCCTCGACGGTGGCGGCGAGGGTCGCTGCTCGACAGCGCGTCCCTCCTCCTCCTGAGCCCGCGGTGGTGGAGCCGGCCGCGAGGGGAAGGGGGAGGGGGCGAGGCCGGGACAGAGGTCGTGGTGCTCGGGGAAGAGGAGGATGGGGCGGCACGCCGGCTTCGCCCCACCAATGATGCCTTTTCCGATGGAAGGCCATGTCGGAGACCAGCACCGCGAGTTCTTCATCAGGCTGCGCCGGCCTCCACGTCGCCGTCTTCGTCTTCCTGCCCCATTCGCTCGGGAGATGGAGCGTGACCTACCCCAATCCCTCAGATTGCACATGAGGGGCTGCGGGAATGGGGGCATGCGGTTCGACGTCGACTTCCCGGCTCCTCGGGTCATGTACCTCCGTCGTGGATGGAAGACGTTCGCTCGCATCCACAGCCTGACGGCGGGGCTCGTCCTCTACTTCAAATTAATGGAGGACGACCTGCTCTCCGTCAAGGTCTTTGGAGACTTCGGGACTCGCCTGAAGTGCTGCGTGGAGAGCTCCTCCGACGGAGATTCCGATGATGGAAGCTCTTCCTCGAGCGAAAGCGATGAGGAGGACAGCGGGGCAGATGAAGGGGATGAGTCCGACTAGGCGTCGCACGCCCCGCGCCTGGGTGGGTGCGGCAGCAACAGCATCTGCACCTGGCCGCTCCTCCAGCAGAGTTTTGCCGGGGGAGGGGCCAGCTCCTTGAACTTCTCAGGACCGTCTCCTTGGGCGGCTGGCGTCGGGAGGCTACGAAAGAGGAAGAGGGCGGGCGGCAAGGCCATCAACTCGGAGTACGCGGGCACCGACGCCTTCATCGCGTATTGCCGGTCCTGCCGCCTCGTCTTCCAGCTCCTTTCCCGGCACCGTCATCACCGGCCCATCCGTGGGCGGCCACCGAGGTGTTTTCTTGGTGCTTTCTGCTGCTCGTAGCTCGCCTAGGCGCCCCTTTCGCCCTTTTGCCTCCTTGACCTTCCTCCTGAGGAGAGGGACAAGAAAGGGATTACGGGCATCTTATCTCTTTTTTAATCTGTAAGCCCTCGGGCATTGTTAAATTTAAAGCTTGTAATCCCCCTTGTTCATGTTTTTCATCTCGTATGAACTGTACCTGTACGGGATGTTTTTAATGAAAAAAGGGGTGTTTGCCGGGGGTTTTCGTTCGTGGATGGAACCCACGACAAGGAGCGAATCCTTGTTACTATTTAAGATAAACGTCTTCCACCCGGCTACAGGCCTTGCCGTCCCCCCACTTCGCTCGACCGTTCTCGCGCCCTCGGCGGAGGCGGGGATGAAGCGGGCTTAGGCTCCTCGTTCTATTTCCTTACCGCCGCGACTACGACCAAATCCGGGCCCAGGAGATAATCCTTGGGTATAGAAAAGGGGAGCACGGTGGCCTAGAAATAAAACGAGGTTTCACATATCCCAGTTTCATAACGAAATGCATGACAGAGGGTAAAATACTTATCTGGATCTGCAGCCCCCGGCAACCTTATCTTGCCACGGTTGGGTCCTTGTACTTGTAGCCCCCGGCAACTTTGGTTTGCCGGGGTTAGGACGCCGGTCCATGCCTTTTCTTCCAAGTGGCTCAGCAGAAGTGCTCATGTGCCCTGCGAACCAAAAGAGGACAGAAAAGAACAGAGAGACGCACACTCGACCTCTAGGCTAGGGGTTAGTCGCCGCTAAGCACTATCAACCCTAACCAAGGAAGAGACTCGACCTAGCATGCATGCTATAACTTAGGGCGCCAGCGCTTCATTTATTTATGCTCAGGGTCTGCGCCTGGCTTTGTACAAACGGTTACATGCCTTGCTGGCAAAGCTTGTACAAAAGGTGGCTTGCCGGGAGGCCCGGCAAGCCGCACCTTATGGGTAAAACTTGCGAAGATGCTTGATGTTCCAGGAATTGCTCACTGGGACAGCATCTTTGGTCTCCAGGCGGACTGCGCCGGGCCTGATGACTCGTATTACCCGATAAGGGCCTTCCCACTTTGGCGTCAACTTGTTGGAATTCTTGGCCGACTGAACGCGTCGAAGAACAAGGTCGCCTTCCTCAAAGCTTCAGGCATGAACCTTGCAGCTATGGTAGCGGCGCAAGGCTTGCTGGTAGCGCGCTGCTCTCACAACCACCCGAAGACGATCTTCCTCAAGGAGCGTCGCGTCATCTTGGTGCAACTGCTCTTGCTCAAGCTCATCATAAGCGAGCACTCGAGGTGACCCGTATATGAGTTCCGTGGGGAGAACTGCTTCTGCCCCGTATACCAGGGCAAAAGGTGTCTGGCTGGTGGCTCGATTTGGCATCGTCCTGATCGACCAAAGAACTGCCGGCAATTCATCAATCCAGCGCCTTCCGCTCTTGCGCAGCTTGTCAAAAGTCTTTGTTCTTAGGCCTCACAACAGTTCAGCATTCGCCCTCTCTGCTTGGCCGTTGCTCCGGGGGTGTGCCACGGAAGCAAAACAGACCTTGCTGCCGAGGTCTTGAATGTATTGCATGAAGGTGTGGCTTGTGAACTGCGTGCCGTTGTCGGTGATGACTCTGTTCGGCACACCAAAACGGCAAACCAGTCCCTTGAAAAACTTGACAGCTGACCGAGTAGTCACCTTTCTCACCGCTTCCACTTCCGGCCACTTTGTGAACTTGTCGATTGCGACGTACAAGTACTCAAAGCCCCCGACAGGACGGGGGAAGGGGCCCAGTATGTCGAGCGCCCAGACCGAGAATGGCCAGGAGAGAGGGATTGTTTGGAGGGCTTGAGTTGGTTGATGAAGTCTCTTTGAATGGAACTGGCACGCTTCACACTTGGTTACTAGTGCCGTCGCATCCTGGAGGGCGGTGGGCCAGAAGAAACCTTGCCGGAATGCCTTCCCGGCAAGGGCCCTCGACCCTATGTGGGAGCCACATATGCCTCCATGTATCTCTGCCAACAGCCCCAGTCCTTCCTCCCGGGGGATGCACCTTAATTTCACGCCGTTCGGCCTTCTCCTGTACAGGACGTCATCGACGAACTGGTACAGGGCGGACCGGCGGGCTACTTTTTCCGCTTCTTCCTGCTCCTTAGGAAGTTCCCCTGTTTGGAGGAATCAAACAGTATGTGGCGCCCGCGCCAGAGCCTGGGGCTCGACGGCAAGTACCAAAGGCATTTCCTCAGCCATGGGCGCGGTTGTCTCCATGGCCAGGGCTTGACGCCCTGCCGGAGCCAGTTGCCCTTTGGCAGGCTCAGTGTCCGCGGCAGCACCCTTGCCGGCGGCCCCAGGGGGCTCGGTAGGAAAGTACTTGTCGGGACCTGACTTCCTCCGCTTGTTCTGCCCCGTTGATGGTTCGACGGATGGTTGAGTTAACCGGAGCAAGAAGGTACCTGGTTCCACAGGTAGCTTGAAGGCAACACGTTTTGACAGGTAATCGGCGATGTCGTTCTCCACTCGGGGGACGTGCTCCGCTTGGATACCGTCAAAGCGCTCCTCCAGCTTCCTCACCTCATCTACGTAAGCCTCCATCAACGGGCTCTGGTAATCCTTGTTGACCTGTTTGACAACAAGCTGCGAGTCGCCCCTGACGATGAGCTTCTTAACCCTGAGGTCCGCCGCGATCCTGAGACCGGCAAGCAGCCCCTCGTACTCCGCAGTGTTGTTGGTGGACATCTCCTTGGGAAAGTGCATATGGACCACGTACTTGAGGTGCTCTCCGGTGGGTGCGACGAGCAGCACGCCGGCACCGGCGCCTTGCAGCAAGAAAGCCCCATCAAAGTACATGATCCAGTCGCGGCCTGCTTCCTTGCCGGGGAGAGCGGTCTCTTGGATTTCTTCGTCGGGCGTTGAGGTCCATTCTGCAATGAACTCCACCAGGACTCTGCTCTGAATTGTCGAGGTGCTTTCAAACTTCAAACCAAAACTTGACAACTCCAAGGCCCATTCCACAATCCTTCCGGTTGCATCTGGGTTATGCAGTATCCGTTGCAATGGGAGGCGAGTGACGGCAGTGATCTCGTGGGCTTGGAAGTAATGACACAGCTTCCTCGAGGCCATAAGGAGGCCGAAGAGCAATTTTCGCACACCGGAGTACCTCGACCTAGCCCCCTGCAAGAGGGAGGTGACAAAGTAAACCGGGTGCTACACCATCTTCTTCTTCTGCACCACCTCAACCGACTGCGCAGGCCCTGCCTCGGTGGCATCAGACTCTGCCGGGGGCCTTGCCTTGTCGGCATCAGGCCCTGCCGGGGGAATCTTTGGCTTGCCATCTGCTGGTTCTGCCGTCGCCACTGCCTCTTCATTGACCTCCCTCTGCGCCACCAGTGCGGCGCTGACCACTTCATTCGTCGCCGCTAGATACAGCAGCAACGGCTCTTGTGGTTTAGGCGCAACCAATATTGGCGTAGAGGAAAGGTATTTCTTCAGATCCTGCAACACCACCTCGGCTTCTGGGGTCCACTCCACTGGGCCTACCTTCTTCAAGATTTTGAAGAAGGGAAGGGCACGCTCGACGGACTTGGAGATGAATCGGCTCATGGCGGCAACACAACCAGTGAGCCGACGTACATCTTTAATCCGCTTGGGCGCCTCAATCTGCTCAATAGCTTTGATTTTGTCTGGGTTTGCCTCGATCCCGTGCTGCGACACAAAGAATCCGAGAAGCTTGCCGGACGGCACGCCGAAGACACACTTCTCAGGGTTCAGCTTAAGGTTGATCTTGCGCAGGTTGGCAAATGTCTCTTCCAGATCTTGCACAAGAGTTGGCCCGTCCTTGGTTTTGACCACTATGTCATCCATGTATGCCTCCATATTTCTATGGAGCTAAGGTTCAAAACCAATTTGGACTGCTCTTGCAAACGTAGAGCCAGCACTCTTCAACCCGAAAGGCATCCGTAAAAAGCAATACGTACCACATGGGGTGATGAATGTTGTCTTCTCTTCATCCCCTCTTGTCATGAAGATTTGGTGGTAGCCTGAGTAGGCGTCGAGGAATGACAACAGATCACACCCGGCCGTGGAGTCAACAATCTGGTCGATGCGTGGCAACGGGAAGGGGTCTTTAGGACAAGCCTTATTGGTATCGGTGTAATCAATACACAGCCTCCACTTCTCATTTGCCTTGCACACTACTACCGGATTGGCCAACCACGTCAGGTGGAGCACTCCTCTCACCAAACCTGCCGCTTCCAACTTCCTGATCTCCTCTGTGATGAATTCCTGCCTCTCCAGAGCCTGCTTTCTGACCTTCTGCTTGACGGGCCGCGCATGAGGGCAGACAACTAGGTGGTGCTCAATCACCTCCCTGGGAACACCGGGGATGTCGAACGCTTGCCACGCAAACACGTCGACATTCGCCCGCAGGAAGGTGACGAGCGCGCCTTCCTATTTGCTGTCGAGGGTGGAGCCTATGGTGAAGGCCCCTCCCGTGCCGTCCTCCCTGGCGGACACATTCTTGGTCTACGGCGGCTCGGCTATGGATTTCTTGCTCTTGCCGGTAGAGCTCTCTGGCACGTCCTCGACGGTAGCGCAACACTCCGAAGAGGTGTGCTTGCAGGAGTGGGTGCGAGAGGTCTTGCCGGGCTTCTTCTTCTCTCTCGGGCCTTCAGCGGCAGGAGCAGGTGCCTTGATGGTAGCTGCTGCGACTGCTTCCCGGTAGAGTTGGTTAGTGCAAATCAGCGCGTCCTTCTTGTCGGAGGGGATGGAGATTATGGTCAATGGCCCGGGCATCTTTAGCATGTTGTAGGCGTAGTATGACGCCGCCATGAACTTGGCTAGTGCCGGGCGGCCGAGGATCTCGTTGTAGGGCAAGGGGATCTCGGCCACGTCGAAGATGATTCTCTCCGTCCTATAGTTCAACTCTCCTCCAAACGTCACGGGCAGTGTGACCTTCCCCTTCGGCTGGCTCCTCCCCGGATTGACCCCTTGAAACGTGCCCGTTTCCTCAAGGTCTCCATCAGGAATTTGCAGCCTTTTGATCATGACAGGCGAGATTAAGTTCAGGCCGGCCCCGCCGTCAACCAACATCTTGTTCACCTTGAGGTTGTGTATCGTTGGCGAGACCAACAATGGCAAACACCCGACCGCGGTTGTGCGGTCAGGGTGGTCCTCGGCGTCAAAGATGAGGGGCGTGCTGGATCACTTCAGCGGCTTCTGAGCGTCGAACGATGGCTCCGCTGCTGTAATCTCACACGCCCACTGTTTGAGCTGGCGGTGAGAAGTATGCAACGAGGCGCCACCATCGACGCACATGGCCTCCGTAGCCTTCTGGAACTCTTGCTCACCGGACTCGTCGTCCTCGTCGTGATCATCGTCTTCTTGTTTCTTATCATGGCCCCGGGCGGGCCTCTCTTGCTGGTTGTCCTTGCCGGGGCAACTTCCTTGGCCACCACGCTTCTTGCCGGATCCCTCGGCACCGTCCTGACCCTTCTCCTTGTCCCGCCTCTCGTACTCAGCTTTTTGCTTCTCAGCAAGCAGCTCGACTTGTCGGCAGTTCTGGAGATCGTGGCCCTTGGTGCGGTGGATCTTGCAGTATTGCTTGCCGGAGCCCCCTGGCTTGTCGGCAGCTGCTAAGGCCCGGCAAGCGGCGCACCCGGCAATCTCCTTGCCGGGGCCGTCTGCCTTGACCTTCTTGGCAGCGCCGGTGTCGTCAGACCCCTCGACGGCAAGTACAACCTTGCCCTTGTGTTTCCTATTGCGACGCCAGCCCTTCTTCGTCGGGGTGGCAGCGTCTTCGTAAGTAGAGTCGGTTTCCGCGCCGGCGTCTTCGCCGGGGTACTTCCTTCCCTCTTCGGCCCGGGCGCATCTATCGGCCAGAACATAGAGCTCGGCCACATCCTTAACCTTGGTCATCGCCAGCTCTTCGCGCATCTTGCGGTTGCGCATGTTCTGATGGAACGCGCTGATCACAGCGGCGGGATGAACGTCGGGGATGTTATACTGCACCCGGCTAAATCTCTGGATGTACTTGTGCAGGGTTTTCCCTTCCTTCTGGGGAATGATGTGCAGATCATTGGCCTGGCCATGAGCTTGGTGGCCTCCTGTGAAGGCGCCAACAAACTCATGGCACATATCTGACCAAGAAGAAATGGAATCCGCCGGCAAGTGCATCAGCCAAGACATAACATTGGGCTTCAGTGCCAACGGGAAATAATTGGCAAGCACCTTGTCGTCGCGAGCTCTGGCCGCCTGCATCGCGAGGTGTAGATGCTGAGGAACTCGGACGGACGGGTCTTGCCAGTGTACTTCTCGCCGACGTCAAGCTTGAACGTGCGGTGGGACGGCCACTGGAACTGCCGCAGCTCACGGGTAAAGGCCGGGCAGCCCACCTCGTAAGGCAGGCCGCCGGAGCCCCCCGATGCTGGGTGGTCCATAGCGGGCCCCGCCCGCTTGTCTGACTGGTGGCGTGTATCACGCCGGCGCTCAATAGTGGTCCAAGCATCTTCGTGAGCTCGTTCTCGAAGAACTTGGCGCTGGTCGCGGCGGGTCCGCGGGTCGGACGACGCTATAGAGATGTTATTGCAAGCGTCGTCCCGTCGGGCAGACGCCCGCGGCGGCTGGCGAGGAGGAGGAGAGTGCACCGTGGCCACAGCTCCCCCGGTACTCCCAGCGCCAGCATGTGGTGGCTTGGTAGAGCGCCGACCCGAGGGCCCCGCCGGTCGCGGATCGTCTTTGTTGGCGACGGCGACGAGGCTCCGGATGGTGGCCCTCCACTCGTCGAGCTTCTCTGCAGCGGGAGGGAAGTCGAGGAGCAGCTGCGCACGCGCCAAAGCTTCTGCTGGCGTGGGCGGTGGCGACAGCTGCGTGGATCACGATGCGCTTCGACTTCTAACCACGTTAGAAGGAGCGCCGTCACGACCCAGCGGCTGCGCGCCATTTTCGCCAGCATTTCGGCGGGCAGGCTGAACTCCTTCATCCCGCAGACGACGCACATGGCTCTTCTCACGGCGGTGCCAAGGGTCACCGGCGTGGTGACGCTGCTCGTCGCGCACACCACGGGAAGAGCGCGCAGTGGTCGCCGGCGTGGGAATCTTGGAGGTCGCTGCGCCACCCGGGGGTGGCACAGCGATACTCCTGGAGGGCCCCGCGCCGCCTGCGGGGGCCCCAGCTCTGTCTTTGGATCTGGCGACGTGCGGCCGGTCGTCTGGCGCGCGAACGACGCCGCTCGCCAAGCTCTGACTGCCAGGGCGATGCTGGTGCTCGCGGACCGCGGCCCGGGTCCTGTCCGCGGCCGGCCCACTACTCGCCCGCACTGGCACGGGCCGTTCGGCTCCCAACGAGCCGACCGCCGCGGCCATCTTCTTCTTGGGAGCCATGGCGACGAAGAACCGCTAGGCTAACTACTAGACCAGATTCTCACAATTGCGCCCCCTACCTGGCGCGCCAAAGATGTCAGTATGGAACGACACCTATGGGATCACAAGAATCCCTACTACGGTTGCCGGGGCGTAGGGTTGCGAGAAGAGCAGGATTAGTAATCAGCACAAGGATCGTTTACCCAGGTTCGGCCCGCGAGGATGCGTAAAACCCTAATCCTGCTTTGGTGGGTGTATTTCAGAGAGTTCTTGAGCTCTCGAACTAGCTATGGTGGGGTGCGCGGTCCCAAAGAGCCGAATCCTTCTCCAGTATGCCATGGGCCTCCTTTTTATAGTCGAAAGTGGCTGCCACAGTGGCATACAGGAGGTGGAAAGGCGTACAGTATTGCAAGCTTATCGCTTGTATTACAGGACAAGACGCATTTAATGCGCCGCTGAGGTGTCCCCTAGCTTTATTGGGGACGGGGGCGAGGCCCGTCCCGTCCGTCGCCGCTCCTCCTCTCTTTGACACGTGCCCCGGCTAGTGATGCATGCGGCGCCATGTAGGCAGGCAGGCAGCTGAGGTGGCGCGGTGGTGGAGCCTCCACGAAGATCTGCATGCCGCCATGCAGGCGCTTGACGAGTTGGCCCGGGAGCTCCATGTTCCCATGCAGGTGCCTGCTCAGCTGGTTGAGCTGGCAGCTGCATGCGAACGACGGTGGAAACTTGGTTGGTGTGGGCCTGGCAGTGGCCCTGCTGGCGTCCTCGGTGAAGGCCTTGCCGGGGGTCTGGTGGCCTTCCTCGGCAAGGATCTTGCCGAGAGTCGTCGTCTTCTAATCCTCATCTGATCTTGAGTATTCCTTGTCTTCACAAAGATCTGCATGCCACCACAGAGGTGCCTCCCGAGCCCTGGCCCAACGTGGTTGATGGTGTGGGCTTAAGGGTGGCTCACTCTGTTGGTGTTTGGGCGTGCTGCCCCGGCAAGGGCCTTGCCGGGGCTACTGAGGCCGTCCCCGGCAAGGGTCTTGCCGGGGGAAACTGCTCCGCCCCTCTGCTTCTTTGCGTCCTTGGTCTTGGCGTTGCTCTGGCTGCCTCGGTCTTTGGTTTTACCTTGGTTCACCTCCCCTGCTTTGCTTGGTGTGGCCGTGGGCGCAGCTCCGACTGCCCGTGCACAGGTAAAGGGGTACAAAGGTGCGCTCCCCTCGTTTGTACACCAACATCCGCTTCATCCAACAATACCGCTGAATCAAAATAAGATGTTGGTGGTAAGCAGTATGACTATTATCGCCCACAACTCTTTGTGTTCTACTCGTGCATATCATCTATGCATAGACTTGGCTCGGATGCCACTGTTGGGGAACGTAGCATGCAATTTCAAAAAAAATCCTACAATCACGCCTATCTAGGAGATGCATAGTAACAAGAGGGGAAGAGTGTGTCCACATACCCTCGTAGACCGAAAGCGGAAGCATTAGGTTAACGCGGTTGATGTAGTCGAACGTCTTCACGATCCAACTGATCTAGTACCGAACGTACGACACGTCCGAGTTTAGCACACGTTCAGCTCGATGACGTCCTTCGAACTCTTGATCCAGCAGAGGGTCGAGGGAGAGTTTTGTCAGCACGACGGCGTGGTGACGGTGATGGTGATGTGATCCGCACAGGGCTTCACCTAAGCACTACGACGCTATGACCGGAGGAGTAAACTGTGGAGGGGGGCACCACACATGGCTAAGAGAATAACTGTTGTGCTTTGGGGTGCCCCTGCCCCCGTATATAAAGGAGGGGAGGAGGAGGCCGACCACCAAGGGGGCACGCCATGGGGGGGAGTCCTATAGGACTCCACTCCCAGTAGGATTCGCCCCCCTTGTTTCCTTTCTCATCGGAGGGGGAAAAGGAAGGAGAGGGAGAGGGAGAGGGAAAGGGGGCCGCACCCCCTCCTTCTTGTCCAATTTGGACTCCCTTGGAGGGGGCGTGCGCCACCCCTTGCGGGCTCCCCTCTCTCTCCCCTAAGGCCCGTGTAGGCCCAATACTTCCCCGGGGGGTTTCGGTAACCCCTTGGTACTCTGAAATATACCCGAACCATTCCGAAACCATTTCGATGTCCTAATATCATTGTCCAATAAATCAATCTTTACCTGTCCACCATTTAGAGACTCCTCGTCATGTTCGTGATCTCATCTAGGACTCCGAACAAACTTCGGACACCAAAACACATAACTCATAATACAAATCGTCATCGAACATTAAGCGTGCGGACCCTACGGGTTCGAGAACTATGTAGACATGACCGAGACACATCTCCGGTCAATAACCAATAGTGGAACCTGGATGCTCATATTGGTTCCTACATATTCTACGAAGATCTTTATCCGTCAATCCACAATGACAACATACGTCATTCCCTTTGTCATCGGTATGTTACTTGCCCGAGATTCGATCGTCGGTATCTTCATACCTAGTTCAATCTCGTTTCCGGCAAGCCTCTTTACTCGTTCCGTAATGCATCATCCCGTAACTAACTCATTAGTCATATTGCTTGCAAGGCTTATAGTGATGTGCATTACCAAGAGGGCCAAGAGATACTTTTTCGATACTTGGAGTGACAAATCCTAATCTCGATCTATGTCAACCCAACAAACACCTTCGGAGACACATGCAGAGCATCTTTATAATCACCCAGTTACGTTGTGACGTTTGATAGCACACAAAGTGTTCCTCCGGTATTCGGGAGTTGCATAATCTCATAGTTAGAGGAATATGTATAAGTCATGAAGAAAGCAATAACAATAAAACTTAACGATCATTATGCTAAGCTAACGGATGGGTCTTGTCCATCACATCATTCTCTAATGATGTGCTCCCGTTCATCAAATGACAACACATGTCTATGGTTAGGAAACTTAACCATCTTTGATTAACAAGCTAGTCAAGTAGAGGCATACTAGGGACACTCTGTTTTGTCTATGTATTCACACATGTACTAAGTTTCCGGTTAATACAATTCTAGCATGAATAATAAACATTTATCATGATATAAGGAAATATAAATAACAACTTTATTATTGCCTCTAAGGCATATTTCCTTCAGTACACACCTTATCCCTGTGCAAGACAACCAAACAGTGAGCTCTCAAATTTCTAGTGATGGTTCTTCATGGAAAGAAGAAATAGTTAGAGAACCTTTTGCGGAGGACACCACAGATAGAATTCTTAAAATGCCCCTAAGATCTGAAGGGTGCAGTGATTTCACCTCCTGGCCATACACCAACATTGGAATTTACACAGTGAGATCAGGCTATAATCTTGCAAGAACACATCTTTTCTGGATTAGCCAAAGCTCTCCAGGCAGAGGGTCATCATTGGAACAGTGTGTTATGTAGAAATTGTGGAAAACCTATGGAGAATTTAGTGTCCAGAAAGAATGAAGATTGTGTTGTGGGGAATTGCACAATATTTCCTTCCTACCAGTGACCAACTCCTCGGGCGATCAATCCAAACAAGGTATGATTGCACATATTGTAACAATTTGAAACAATGGAACACTGTTTTCTTCTTTGCCACTATGTGAAAGAAATCTGAGCAGAGCTAAAGAAATCATTCGATATATCACTAAATCTGAAAAGCTTTGTCCATGTGCAACAATGGTTATTGAACTGGATTTCTAATGCCTCACATCTCCATTCAATGATCCTTGCTGTTGCAATTTGGCACATTTGGGAGAATCAGAACAATTAATATAAGAAATGGTGAAAAATGCCTAATCCTTCATGTGTGGTGGGCAAGATCAAAGCTTATGTTGATTTCATCTTATTGTACAACTTCAGGTCAACTATCTCCACTAGGCATGAGCACCAGAAAACAGTCCCAAAGTGGTCTCCGCCGCTGGCTGGGTCGGTCCTGGTCAATGTTGATGTTGTGATTCCCCCCAGACCAAACACATGGGCATTGGTGTTGTCTTCCGCAACCACCTGGGTCTGCTGTTAGCTACAAGCAGAAGATTTGTTGATTATGTGGATAACCAGAGCTGGGTGAAGCTATTCCTATGCGCCATGCTTTAACCTTCGCTGAAGAAACTGGCTTCCAGCAGATTATTGTAGCTTCTGGTTGTGCTAATTTGGTCAGTAAGGTGAAAAGTGGAGAGAAGAACAGATCTCACATAGTTGCCATAGTCTTTGATATTAAGAGAAGAGTTCCAAAGTTCATGCCATGTAATTTTACTCATGCTAGTCGTTCTTGTAATGAGGCATCTCATGTTCTAGCAAAGTCAACTAAACATGATGTAGGGTCTTGCTGGTTTAATGTGTCTCATGATATTATTAGGGCCATTATTTGCACTGAACAAATTTCTGAATGCATATACGAAGCTGTCTTTTGTAAAAAAAAACATGACAACAATTGAAGATGGGATAAAGGACTCCCGGTCCCTTCCCAAGGACATTGGGTGTCCTTGCCAGCCTCGCCACTGCAACTTGGATAGCGAGAGCTGCGGAGGCGCTCCCAAGCACCTGACGGGCTCGCAGATCTTCGGCATGTCCAGCCGTTGTTCTTTGTTTCTAGCCTTGCTAGAGGAGACCTCTCCATTGTGCCCTTTCTTCAACCTTCATAGGGGAGGAGGTGCCACCGCACCCTCGTCTCCCTCGAACTCCTCCTTGGAGGCTTCAGTGTCATTGTCGTCGTCATCGTCATCACCACCACCCTCCTCCAACGTGGAGGTTGCGACGGCCTCGCTTTCCACCTCTTTGGGAGATGCGACAGCTTCATCTTCATCCTGGGAGGCGGCGACCTCCAGCTCTGAAAGTGCATCTGAATGGGCTGGACTTTTCTGTTACTAGTAACAAAATAATACTCCCTCCATTCCTAAATATTTGTCTTTCTACAGATTTCAACAAGTGACTATATACGAAGCAAAATGAGTGAATCTACACTTTAAAATATATCTATATATATCCGTATATGGTAGTCCATTTGAAATCACTAAAAAGACAAATATTTAGGAACGGAGGGAGTATTATGTTACCCTCGGCCCTGTATAGGACGCGATTGGCAAATTCCTAAATTGAGCCCAGCAGCCCGAACCGGTACCACTCGAGGAAAAAAGGACACCCTTACCTCCCGCACCCACGCCCCTCCACCGTGACCAACTGACCACCGTCGCCGCCTCCTTCCACCGCGCCGACAGCATCCCTCCACCGCACGCCGACCCTTACTTCCCCGTGCTGGCCGTATCCCTGCCCCGCGCGCCGCCCCTCCTTCCCCGCATCGGCCATCTCCCTGCCCCGCGCGCCAGCCCCTCCTTCCCCCGCGCCGACCGCCTCTCCCCACTGTGCGCCACCCTCCTCCTTCCCCCGCGCCGCCGGTCTCCATATCCTTTCCCTGACCCGCCGGACGACGCATCCTTCCCAGATCCCGCCGCCCCGCAACACAACCGGCGCCGCGGCTGGCGCCCCGCACCAGATTCATGCGCTGCTACTGCTCTACCACCATGTGCAGGCAGTTCAACGCTACAACCACAGGCCGTTCAATCTCTCCGCCATGGACATGCCCTCCACCTCCTTCTGGCTGCCTCTCATCCCGGTGTGGCCAGGGCATTGGGTTCGCCGCCGCTGCGACCAGCAGTCCAACCCGGCCGTCCCAGGCCGTTCACCCGTCGCAGCTCCCAGGCCGACTGTGTCGAGCCACCTTCCGCCCGCACCTTGGGCTCCCATATGCGTCCCCTACCCCAGCTGGTGCACATGTCCCTGCCCACCGCCCCCCTCTTTGTTCTTCACTGCATAAGCTTTTGCTGAGTGCATGCCATGTGTTTGCTAAAATGTCTCAGTGCACTCCCTACTAGTTTTGATGTGTTCATGTTCATTTGTAGCTAATGTAAAATCTGGTTTCGCTTGATGCAAGGACAAAGAAGTGAGCAAAAAGGAGAAATTGATCAATTGCTCATTATGCAGCGGTGGTTCCTGTGCACATGTTAACACACGTATCATGGAAATGGGAATGATCAATTGCCTCTCATAGGATTTGCTATAACTGTGTACACCTTGTAGGTGTTAGGAATAAGCAACTTGTATTCCCATGAGGCCATAGGCCGATATATATATATACATGTACAGGTGTGGTACATATGCAGGAAACCCCTTATACTACGGGATAAATACAAAGGGGTATACATGACTTATATTATAACTCTAACACCCCCCTCAAACTCATGGTGGAGGAACAACGCTGAGTTTGGAGAGATAAAAGCCATGTTGTGCTCTAGTCTGGGCCTTCGTCAGGAAATCCGCCAACTGTAACTCGGAAGGCACATACTGAAGAGCAACGACCTGATCCTGCACAGCAGCGCGCACATAGAAAGCATCAACACCAATATGCTTGGTGAGCTCATGCTTCACAGGATCGCGCGCAATGCTAATAGCACCTGTACTGGCAGATAAGAGCATAGTCGGTGTAGTGACAGAAACACCAAAGTCCTGAAGTAACCACCGTAACCAAGTCACCTCTGCCGTCAAAAGAGCCATAGCTCGCAACTCAGCCTCAGCACTCGAACGGGAAACTGCAATCTGTTTCTTCGTCTTCCAGGCAATGAGAGAACCGCCAAGAAAAACACAGTAAGCAGAAAGCGAACGGCGATCAGAAGGATCACTAGCCCACGTAGCATCCGCATAGACCTGAAGCTGTAAAGAACTGGAGCTAGGAAAGAAGAGACGGTGAGAGATCGTGCCCCGAAGATATTGGAGAACACGAAGGAGATGACTATAATGAACCGATGTGGGAGCAGAAACAAACTGACTCAGAATATGAACCGGATAAGAGATGTCCGGACGAGTGACAGCTAGATAGACAAGACTGCCAACGAGATGACGATAACGCGTCGGGTCAGGGAGAGGATCACCATCAGTAGCACAAAGGTGAACATTGAGCTCCATAGGAGTCTCAACAGTGCGCTCGTCAGAAAGAGCAGCACGAGCAAGAAGATCCTGGATATACTTTTCCTGGGATATAAAAAAGCCATCATCGGTAGAAGAGACTTCAATCCCAAGAAAATAGCGAAGAGGTCCAAGATCAGACATAAGAAACTGCTCACTAAGACGAGCCTTTACAAAGGCAATATACTCGGGGTCATCCCCAGTGATGACCATATCATCAACATAGAGAAGAAGAAGAGTCCGGCCACGAGGAGAAAGGTGAATAAACAATGCGGGATCATGAGCACTTGCTGAAAAACCAGCAGTAGTGACCACAGAAGCAAAACGCTCAAACCAGGCGCGAGGGGCTTGCTTAAGGCCATAGAGAGAGCGACGAAGACGACACACCATGCCATCAGGAACAGAATACCCAGGTGGTGGCTGCATGTACACCTCCTCACGCAGCTCACCATTAAGAAAGGCATTCTTAACATCAAGCTGAGATATAGACCAGTGGCGTGCAGAGGCAACGGCAAGAAGTGTACGAATAGTGGTCATATGGGCCACAGGAGCAAAAGTCTCGTCATAATCACGACCATGCTCCTGCTGAAAACCACGAGCCACGAGACGAGCTTTGTGACGCTCAAGAGAACCATCAGAGCGAGTCTTAACCTTGTAGACCCACTTACAAGTGATGGGACGGACTCCGGGAGGAAGAGAAACAAGATCCCAGGTACCAGTGCGTTCAAGAGCAGCAATCTCCTCTGCCATCGCAAACTGCCATTCAGGATGAACAACAGCCTGACGGTAAGAAGTCGGCTCAAGAACAGCAGCACCAGCGGTGGGAAATCCAAAGCGATCAATAGGCGGACGAGGACGAGAACGCAAGCCATAAGTAGGCTGAGAGGAAGAGGACGACTCATCCAAGGAAGCATCCACAGGTCGTGAACGACGAGTGTAATGCTGAGGAAGAGATGGAACAAGAGAAGGAGGAATCGCCAAGGTAGAATCAGGGGGTGGCGACGAAGAAGTCACCGGAGATGAAGGTGTAGAATCCGGTGACATGCTAGGTGAGGAGACCGGGGAAGATGGTGGCGGTGAATCGACGAGGGGTGGAGAAGCAGAGGGAGTGGGACGAATAGGCACAGGCGCGACGGGAGTGATAGGGGAGTCAGGAAAAGTGAGAAAAGAGATATCCTCCACTGAAAAGACCGAGGAAGATGGGCGTGGGTAAAAAGGACGAGACTCATCAAAAGTCACATCTCGAGAGATACGCATCCGACGACCGACAGGATCCCAACAACGATAGCCCTTATGCTCATCACTGTAGCCTAAGAAGACACACTCAACAGACTGAGCGGTCAGTTTGGTGCGTTCGCGAGGGGCAAGAAGAACATAGCAAACACAACCAAACAAGCGAAGCATCGAATAATCGGGAGAGCGATCAAACAGACGCTCAAAAGGAACACCACCCTGCAAAGCAGCAGATGGCTGAAGGTTGATGAGATAGACAGAAGTGGAGATAGCCTCGGCCCAAAAATGAGGCGGAAGAGAGGCGGCGATCATCATAGCATGAGCCGTCTCAAGAAGGTGACGATGCTTGCGCTCAGACACACCATTTTGAGCATGAGCACCAGGACAAGAGAACTGGGCAAGAGTACCCTGCTCAGCAAGGACACCACGCAACATCTTAGAGATATACTCACCAGCGGAGTCAGCACGAAAAACACGAATGGGTGAAGAGAACTGAGTATGAACCATGGCAGCAAAACGCTTATAAATGGACAACACCTCACTACGTGAAGTCATGAAATAAAGCCATGTGTAACGAGAAAAATCATCGATGAAAATAATATAGTATTTATGACCACCTTTCGAAGTGAAAGGAGCCGGACCCCATACATCAGAATGGACTAAATCGAAAGGACGCTGAGACACTAACTCACTATGAGAATATGGTAGCTGAATCTGCTTGCCAAGACGACAACCCTGACACTCTAAAGAGACATCTCCTGAGACAGACCCCAGAAGACCTCGACGAACTAAAGACGATAATCGAGAACCACACAGATGACCAAGTCGATGATGCCACTGCTTGAAGGAACCAGTAACAGAAGCGACAGCAGCGGAGGAACTGGCGATGGTGGTGGCAGCGGAAGGAACATGAAGCCAGTCCAACTCCCAAAGACCCTGAGAATCACGGCGGCGAGGGCCAGCCCCAACCAAAGTGTGCGTGCGACGATCCTGGACAGAACAAGAGTCAACATCAAGGATGACACGACAACCAGAATCAGTAAGTTGACCGGCAGAAAACATATTCATGGTAAGTCGAGGAACATGAGCAACATCAGGAACAGAATAAGGAGTAGAAAGATGGCCTCTACTAGCAACAGAAAGTGGAGTACCATCAGCAGTGAAGACATGAACAGGAGAATCCAGCAAGCGAAGAGAAGACAAAGCGGAAGAATGAGAAGACATATGAAAAGAAGCTCCAGAATCCAGAACCCATGGGAATGTACCTGACTGTGTAGAGGGCGGGTGCTCAGTGCGGGAAGCATCAGTCACAGAACCAGCAGTACCTGTCGAGGAAGAACCTGAAGCCACGAGCAGACGCTTAAGTCTCAGAATATCCTGCTCGGTCAAAGCAATGGCTGAAGCTGGTGAGGGAGATGACGAAGTCCCTGAGGAGGATGATCGCGCCTTGCGTAGGTGTTTCCGCTTTGTGTAGCACTGGGACTCAATATGACCATCATTGTTGCAGTAGTCACAATGTGAACGGGGCCGACCTGAGCCTCCAGAAGGAGTGGGCAAGAGCGGCGGAGCACTCGAGCGAGAATGGGGCGGTGCAGCAGGTGGAGTGGAAGAAACTCGAGTAGCGAGCACAGAGGGAACCTCCAGCAAACCAGCACCACGTAGGCGAGTCTCCTCAGCACGAATCTCTGAAAGCGCCTCCATGAGAGAAATACGGCCACGAGCAAACAACTGAGCACGCCGGGGCTCAAACTCCTTACGGAGCCGAGACAGGAACTCATAGACGCGATGAAACTCCAAATCGGCCTGGACAGCCTGGCAGCAGGGGCAAGTACGACAACCAGCACTGCAGAGAGAATCAAGCTGGCGCCAGATAGCAGAACTCTCTGCATAAAAGTCATCAACAGTAGAGTCACCCTGCTGAAGAGCATGCTTCTGACGAACCACAGAAAGATATAAGGCATCACCAGAGGGCTCATAGCGCTGACGAAGACAGGTCCACATCTGGAAGACAGTAGGAAGACCCAGAAACTCAGAAGCAAACTGAGGCAGAACACTAGCAGTGAGAACAGCTGCAGCACGAGCATCATCATCAAGCCACTGAGTGTAAACAGACAAAGCACCATGATACGTCTGAAGAGCCTCCTCATAAGCCAAAGCCCTCTCATCATGGGCACGATCAGCAACCTCATCAGCAATCTTAGCCGCATCCTTGGCGGCCTGATTAGCATCCGTAGGAAGAACCAGTGGAGTCGGCGGAGTAGGGGCCACCGGAGGAACCGGACGTGGCGGACAGCAGACCTCGCCAGAAAGAACACCCCAGAGACGGATGCCACGCATGTGAATGCGCATGAAGCCAGCGAACTTGGCGTAATTAGTACCATCGAAGATCACCGGACAGCGAGGGACCGAAACATAGCCTGATGCAGCAGACATTTCTTTTTTTTTTTGCAAAGATCCGAAAATAGCAGAGGCCGGACGAGGACGGCGGCTGGGAGTGAGATCCGGCGCAGCAGACCTCAGACGACAGCAGTAGACGATCGGGAGGAGAGGGACCTGGCGATCCACACAGCAGGAGACGCGGCTGCGAGCCTAGCGGGCCTGGCGAACAGCGCCTGGGCGGGAACGACGGCCTGGCGGGAGCGGCGTCCTGGCGGGAGCGGCGCTGGGCGGGAGCGGCGCTGGGCGGGAGGGAAGGGCGCCTGGCGACCGCGAGCTTGCGGGAGGAGCGGACGACGGGAACGGCGCCGACCTGGAGCGGCGCCTGGGCGAGAAGGAACGACGCCTGGCGAAGAGAAGACGCGGCGGCGGCGAGATGGGATCGGAGCACGAGTTGCGCGTGCGAAAAAAGAGACCTAAAGCTCTAATACCATGTTAGGAATAAGCAACTTGTATTCCCATGAGGCCATAGGCCGATATATATATATACATGTACAGGTGTGGTACATATGCAGGAAACCCCTTATACTACGGGATAAATACAAAGGGGTATACATGACTTATATTATAACTCTAACAGTAGGCTTTTTCAGTTGCTAGCAAAAATAGATTTGTAGCAGTTCCGCATAAAAAGTGAAATCAGTTAGTTGATGGAAACTAATTCACTTAGATATGTATACACTGCAGTAGCAGTTCGGTATAAAAAAATTCCGCAGTTCATTAAACAAAAATAGAAACACATACTGTGGTTTAGGGCCTAGACCACAAACACTTCAGTAACTAAAACAGTTCAAAATATAGTTACAATAGTAGTCCAGAGTTCAAATATAGGTGCCGTAAGCTAATTGGAATTTTTGAGGTGTTGAGAGGGAAAAATGCACTGCTCAGTTCATAAATAGCTGGAAAAAAGAAGTATAGCTTTCTGTATGTTTGTTTTGAGTTCTTGCATCAAGTGACAACAAACCTGTTTGATGGAATATTCACAAGGAATGATCAAACACAAGAGACACACTTAGTTCAAAAATCTAATTTTGGATCAGTGCAATTCTTATTTTCCATGTGTTCTGAATTTTAGGTGGCGGAGAATCAGTAAGTGCTACTACTGGTGTACGCCAAGTTCAAGGATTTTGCCAAGCTTGAGCATCCACTGGCTTCGACCTCCACCCGCTGCCGCACGCCTGGGATTCGCAACCTCCAACCTCGCGTGGACCTCGGCTGGTTTCTCTGTCCCGAGTGCCACCGCCGGCCTCCCTGCAGCATGGCTTCGGTTCCCTCTCCGGATGCGTCTGCGCCAACCATCTTTACGAGGCTACCCTATTCCTTCGCTGGACTACTCTTTCCACCAGCATCCCCCCTAGCAAACCTCATGTCTCATATTTGTTCTTATTTTCTTGCAGGATGCATCAAAAAGCCAGATTCACAAATTCATCTTCTAAATGCTTTTGAGTTCATCGACTTCCCATTGGTAAGTCCAATTTATTTTGTGTTTCAATCTTCTTCCTATAGCACTTGTGCTTGATAATGATGTTGTACACAAAATGGCTTATGAGATATCTGCATAATGTGTATACAAATGATTTTTGGTTAATATTTTGTATGATTCATTTGGCAAAAAAGATTCTTGTTCTCTGTGGAGCTTTATACAACACTTCTGTCATCATAGCCTTTTCAAGTCTGTACATCTACATGGAAACGTTCGCCTACAAACTAGGGTTCACTTCGGTTAAAAAAAGTATATTTTACACACACAAAATGCTTGAAGTTCAATTACTGATTCTTAGTAAGTACACTCTGTTTTGGGGAGTGCACATCTTGCTTAGAAAACATGGGTAAGTTCATGAAGAGAAAAATCATACGTTGAAAATCTAGGAAAGCGGTAATCCATAGGCCCATGCTGCAGTGCTGATGCATACATGCCTGCTTCTACCTGCAGTTTTACTAGTTGTTTGTTGAACATTCCACTGTGTGTTTTTAGATGCTAAGTGTCAGTGCCATGGTTGATGGTGGTATACATCGAAAACAATGAATTGTTGCAGTGTAGCTAAAATAGAGCATCACAGGCTAATTAATTGTAGTTTCTTGTTGCGCATTTGCGCAATGACAGTTTGTGTGCACCATGTGTGTAAGAATGTTGTTGCTGGATGGCCACAAAACATAGCTTAATTAGTCTCTGCAATACAATGGTTGGCTGGAGATTTCTTTTTACTTGTCCAGAGAAAATTATATCTATACTATGTGTATCAGTTCATGATATAATTTTTCATCAGTTTGTAATTCTGTCTTCTTATGATAGATAAATATACTAGTTTGGATCTTCATTAGTTTCTCAGTCTTCAATCTCATTTTCTTCTTCAGTATGTCTTGTCCCTATGTCATTCTCAGTAATTGTTTAGTATTAGATATTCTGGTTATCATTCAGAGATAAGATGTGAGTGTTTGGTGTTTCACTCCGTCCGGTGGGGAGGCGCCTCAGCCGCTCTCCTATGGGCTGTCTGGTCTGCCGCCTTCTCCGTCCGGTGGGCAGTAGACCTCTTGGCCGCTCTGCGGTGGTCCCTCTTGCCGTCCCTCTGCATGGTCGTATTGTGCTGATGCTGATGCTGCTGCAGCTGCAGCTGCTGCATCTTTGCGGTGGGCTTGCAGTTTCCTCATTGCCCTGCTTGATTTCTTATGTGATGTCGCAGACAAGAAAGTTTCTGAGTACGCGATGCGTCGATGGACGGATCCCAGGCGGCCAAACGCGACATGTTTTGTCCTGCGCCTAGAAGCTTTGGAGGCAGTACTTCCTCGACCGATCCAGCAGTGCTAGTTCATATAGAACTTGAAATTACCTATCTGCCATGGGGATGTACTGCCCTCAGTCCTCAACAAAACTAGTAGTACAGGTTCTCTGCTATACATATTAATAAGTTTTTAACATGTACTACATCTTTTCAGTACAAACTTTTAAAAAGTTTCTTTTTGAACTTCTCACAATTAATATACATGAACTTGATTAGCTTTTTAACATGTACTGATATCAACTTCATTGGATTTTTGTGCGCGTGCTTGTAACAGTCAGTTCAGATCTCGAGAGACCATAAGTTCAAGTTCACTAGTATTTTTAAATGTTGGTTGCAGTACTAGTATTTACAGATTTCTTATAATTTCCACAGGTCAGGCCGTACACATTTCTTATTTCTATTGCTATAAGTTCAAGTGATCAAATGCTATAAGCTCGCATGTTATTCTCCAATTAGTTCAAGTGATCATTGTTTTATTTTATTGTGTATATGTCTAAGAGTAAACTTTGTGACCTGAACTTTCTACTTGCTGCTTAGAGAAGGCCCCATTTGTGGCATGAACTTTCTTCTTATTGCTTAGAGAAGGTCCCTTGGAAAAGATGACTAGCTTTCCAAGTTGGGTTATCCTCAAACAGTTTATATTTTAATATGGAATAGGAAAATATGTTTGCTTTGGAGTGTGTTTTACAACTAGAACCTTTGAGACTTCATATTCTTTGCGTATGCAAAAAAACAGAGGACAAAAGTTGGCTACCTGCGTGTAGTTTTTATAATTTCCATGGGAAACTAATATTCATGCACCTCTTTGGTGGATGTTTTGATATATTTCCTTCATGAATTGTAGTTGTCGGATGGTGTTACACAATTACTATTCTAGCATCATTATTTATATTGTATTTTTAGCATTCTTGCAACCCTATTAACAACATCTTTTTGTGCAGTGTTTGTTGTTGTTTTTTTATTTATGGACATCTTGGGCTTGCTGGGTGCAGAATCAAGAATGTTGGAAAAGAGACGAGCGAGAGAGACAACAAATGATTCAACTGTTCTCTTCATTGATGATGATTTACATTATATATCCCCTGAGGGGACGCATCCACCGGACGCGGCGTTTGGAAGAGAAGGGAGAGAAAGATGCGACGGTTAGCATATGGCTAACTGCCTCCTAATTACAACATGGGGATTATCCACATAATTAATTGTAACACTCCCCCTAATCTACACTTGTTCATGCAAAATCATCATCTTGATTAGAGACTCCTCCAAAAACCCTGTGGGAAAAATATGAGGAGTATAGTGTTTTATATGTTGCCAAAACTCCTTTAAACCCGGTGCGAAAAATAAGGAGAAAATGACGCAATATATAATGGTTATCGTCTCTTTTAACTCAATATGAGAAAATCCATAGAGTTTAGAGAACAATAAATATGCCGTATATACTTCCCTAAAAACCCCGGTGGGGAAAACAGAAAGTATGGCATATGATCATGTGTTGATATTACCTCATTAAAAACCTTTATGAGAACCTGTAAAGTAAACTCATGAAGGGAAAAAGAGTATAATATGATGCATTGAACAGGAACAATTTAGGAAGATACTCCCCCTGATTCTTGCAAAATTCGAAGCCGTCACATACCAATTCCGTGAAAAGTTGGTAGAGACTTTAGACTTGTAAGATATGCAATATAGCGATATTGCTTATTACGTAACCTGTTTGCATCCGGGCAACATAAGACACATTATCATTGAGATAACTGTTGGTGAATGTAGCCACGAGGTCCGTTTCGAAGACTCTCCATGAGAGGGCTACCACACCTGGTAGGAACACTAAGCTTGTCTACGATTTGACATAGTGGGGATCTGATCGTTGTATCCAATGATATCGGTGTTCACATTTCTGTGAAACTGAAAAACCAAGACAAAATGTTTGATGCATTGGAGATATCTAAAGATATTTTTGAGTACCAACCAATTGTGTTTGGTGGATTCAATGGCATTATGAAACGTTGAGTCTCAATATCTCATTTTCATCATCTCTTGGTCTAAATAGATCTTTCTCTACGTCTAGAGAATGAACTACCATGAGAGTTATGGATGGATAAGATTTGTCCACAATGAATTTCTCTAATATATTATGGATATAGACAACATAGTATACCATAATGTATGATTGAAGGTGCTCAATTTGTAGTAACGAGCGGTACTTTGGTTTACCAAAATCCTTCATTTTAAACTCCGTCATTTAGATGATTACATGTGTCGTCATTGCAGACACACAAACATGGATAATCATCATTGTAGGAGTAATCCTTGTGTATAAGGATCTCACTACGTCAGTTGTACCATATGTACTGACAATAATAAGTCGTATGGTGACTTACTGATTTTACACAATGTATGCCGATTTAGAATTGAAATTCCATCGGGAACCATCTATGTTTGAATCTAGTGATCCACATGTATATGTAATCACTACATCTATCAACTGCACAAATAGATGATTTTGTACTGCCAATGATATAAGTTATCGGAAAGAGAATCCACCTCTGAAGAATAGTTGGGTATATGCGTGAACCCTTGTGCTACAATACTTGCTCTTTGTTTCACCACCTCGTTGTTCTCAATTCTGTTTCCAGAAGAAAACTGGTGTAGGTATTGCTTATGAATACCTTCCCATTATTGAGCAAGATCATTTCTACCTAGATTATACCCTTTGCTTGAGTTCAGTCCGAGTGTTGTTCACACTTTGCCATGGCCATGGTCTTTGGATCTGAATCATTTGAAAGGTTTTTTCAATCTAGTTGACAAATGCATGTCGACAATTGTAGACTTTCAGTTATATGATTCTCCAGAATCTATATATCAATATATAGTTGATGGAAATATCGTTACCCATAGTGACTGCTCGCGATTTCCCAATGCGATTGAGTCGGGTATTTCGATATCCCGGTCATTTTGTGCATTATGACCTAGGTTGGTGGAGGTTTCCCGTCCACTGGGTGTATACTATCCATCAGGTGTCTGTCAACGTGAAGTTGACTTGCATTTACTGATTCACAGGCTTTGATATCCTTGCTTGCGATAAGCTGAATCTTGATGTACTATTGCCGTACTTCTCCCCCTGTTGCTTTGAACGGGAAGTTGAGTGGTTTTAGTTGGTACCTCCACTCTTTCGGACATATTTTCCAGGGTTGTAGGATTGTGTGAGTAAATGAATCTGGCAGGTTATTTGCAATGTGTTGCAAATCTTCTGAACGCATGGTTCAGATCTTTGAGTATGTGGATTTGAGGCGGGAAATGTGTTGAACATTCCACTAATTTTCTGGCATTCTTTATGGTACTTGAAATCTCCCCCTAATGCCTGGAAATGTTCCTCACTGAATTAGCATACTGGCCTTGAATAACTCCCCATGCGAGGGGCTTGAGGTATTGACGGAAATACAATTATTCCTTACATAGATCCCAACTATATGTTGAGGGGCCAATGATGTATGCCGGGTGGTGATATCAGTATGCAACCGAATTACCGCGGATAGGAAATACTTGGTAGATATCCACATATCAAATATAGAGGGGAATAATATTGTGCAGTTCTGTCATGAGCATGTAAAACTGCATGACTCCAAACTGCATGACTCCAATGTAAAGTTAGCAAGTTGCAATTCCAAAGTAAAGATAATGCAATTAGCTTAACTCTTTTGATAGGATTCTACCAAACCATTTTGAGTCTAGACATTAGGATAATTTGCTAAACTTCAATCCAAAAGCTATAGAGAATGCCCTCAAGGAGAATTCTGCAATGTTATCCATTCGATTTGCTTGAAATCGATGTCAGGATAATGAGCCAATGGTTTCGTGTGAATAAAGAACACACTTAAGACCATCATGTAGATATGTCTTTTAAAACCATGGAATATCTGAATAGTCTACTCAATGGCTGGGAAGAGCCACTTACCTCGACTTGATGCGTTCAAGGAGTTTGAGTGGTGCGTAGACTTTAAGGTGTGCGAGCCTTAAAATTAGCTTCCCTGTGTCACTTGTAATGCACACAAAATCCAAATATTGTTAGAATTTAGCATCATAATAATCATAAACCATTGGAATTGCTAATAGTTTCGGTTTCAACCCAATGTCAATGATGACCAAAGCAGGAATGCCAAGGTTGTCATGAAAAAGACACTCTGGAAACTATCTCGTACGCAACATGTGCTATGGGTTTTGTAGGATGTGTAGTACAACCATGATGATACATAGAGAATGTGCTTGCCATATCCGTTGCGTATGGTAAAGAGAAGATATTCCTCTTTGTTGTCATCATAAGTTTCACTATGGAAACTATTTTGACGGATACCTCTATAGTTTAGTAGGGTACGAGTTAAATCCGGAAGCAATAAAGCATCCTGACGTTACTTGAGTACCCAGAGGGACAGTAAATATGACTCGAGTTGAGCCAACAAATACCTCATCGCGTCTAGCGATTTTAAAATATCTCATTTCTCTTAACGAGTGTGGAAACATTTCACTTCCCTGAGTATAGAGTTCGTGGTGCATATGTCCACAAGGCACAAATCATCTTTCATCAGATCGACCCCCGTAGAAATCTATATATAGACATGAAGATTCTCAAGAAAATCACTGTAAGATATATAGAATACATACAAATGTATTTGTACCAAAGTGCTGATACAATATATTGTGATATACAATATATGATGACAACAATACTTATGTTGTTGTTACAACATCGTAAATGGACATTAATTATATTGACCACTCAGGAGATTGAAAGACTATTCATAGTCTCCAAACATGTCGGTTGAGGCATATTCAACCATCACATTCTCCGTGCCCATAGGGTCCCGTCACAGCTGGTGACGTCGGATTGAAGGTTGAAGTAAGATTCAAACCTTTGCCCTTGAGGTTCATTGTATCTCAGGAATTGCTGATACAGAATAACCAGATGCTGAGATCTGAATCTAATGCCTTATGATATATAAGACACCATTTTTCTGTTAGTGGTGTGATCCGAAATAGAGGTGAATCCAGGATTGCACATATTATCCCACGAGACACAAGAGCGATCATGATGTCCATGGCCCAGATAGGGCAATGGTGGCCATTGAGGGCGAATGCCTCAAACTCTATAGCCATATGTTACCTCTATGGGTAAACCAGAGATAATTAATTTACAACTAGTAAATTAAAGACCATCATGGTTGATGTTGTAATGAACTTAGCAAAAGCAATGGGTATTTCAAGAAGTTATCTTGAAACCATTAGTGTGAATCTCAAACTGCTAAATATAACACCTTGAAGATAATCTTCAAAATGGAGTAGATCTCGTAGCACTAGGGAGTATAATCTGATGAAATCAGTAGATACTCACTCGTAATGCCTTATGTCATGACTTAGTAAAATGTGTGGGAGAGGACTTCGTAAAGCAATGTGACGCCCCCGATTTGACCGTACACTAATCATGCACGCAAATGTGTACGACCAAGATCAGGGACTCACGGGAAGATATCACAACACAACTCTAAAACATAAATAAGTCATACAAGCATCATAATACAAGCCAGGGGCCTCGAGGGCTCGAATACAAGTGCTCGATCACAGACGAGTCAGCGGAAGCGACAATATCTGAGTACAGACATAAGTTAAACAAGTTTGCCTTAAGAAGGCTAGCACAAACTGGGATACAGATCAAACGAGGCGCATGCCTCCTGCCTGGGATCCTCCTAACTACTCCTGGTCGTCGTCAGCGGGCTGCACGTAGTAGTAGGCACCTCCAGTGTTGTAGGTGTCGTCGTCGACGGTGGCGTCTGGCTCCTGGACTCCAGCATCTGGTTGTGACAACCAGATAGAAAAGAAAAGGGGGGGAAAGAGGGAGAGAAGCAACCGTGAGTACTCATCCAAAGTACTCGCAAGCAAGGAGCTACACTACATATGCATGGGGATATGTGTAAAGGGGCATATCAGTGGACCGAACTGCAGAATGCCAGAATAAAAGGGGGATAGCTAGTCCTGTCGAAGACTACGCTTCTGGCCATCTCCATCTTGCAGCATGTAGAAGAGAGTAGATTGAAGTCCTCCAAGTAGTATCGCATAGCATAATCCTACCCGGCGATCCCCTCCTCGTCGCCCTGTTAGAGAGCGATCACCGGGTTGTATCTGGCACTTGGAAGGGTGTATTTTATTCAGTATCCAGTTCTAGTTGTCATAAGGTCAAGGTACAACTTCGGGTCGTCCTTTTACCGAGGGACACGGCTATTCGAATAGATAAACTTCCCTGCAGGGGTGCACCACATAACCCAACACGCTCGATCCCATTTGGCGGGACACACTTTTCTGGGTCATGCCCGGCCTCGTAAGATCAACGCGTCGCAGCCCCACCTAAGCACAACAGAGAGGTCAGCACGCCGGTCTAATCCTAAGCGCGCAGGGGTCTGGGCCCATCGCCCTATGCACACCTGCACGTTGCGTACGCGGCCGGAAGCAGACCTAGCCTAGTGGCGTTCCAGTCCAATCCGGCGCGCGCCACTCAGTCGCTGACGTCACGAAGGCTTCGGCTGATACCACGACGCCGGGATACCCATAACTACTCCCGCGTAGATGGTTAGTGCGTATAGACCAAATGGCCAGACTCAGATCAAATACCCAGAACTCGTTAAGTGTGTTAAGTATCCGCGAACGCTGACCAGGGCCAGGCCCACCTCTCTCCTAGGTGGTCTCAACCTGCCCTGTCGCTCCGCCATAAAGTAACAGTCGGGGGCCGTCAGGAACCCAGGCCCACCTCTACCGGGATGGAGCCACCTGTCCTTTCAGCCCCCTCATCAGAATCACTTGCGGGTACTCCTCGAGCCCACCCGACTTTAGTCACCACATGTGTCATGTATATAATGTATATAGTATATACCCGTGATCACCGCCCAGGTGATCACGGCCCGATAGTATAGCACCGCAGACGGACAAGAATGTAGGGCCATTGATGGAAAACTAGCATCCTATACTAAGCAGTAGGATAGCAGGTAAGGGAAACAACTGTAGCAACAATGACAGGCTATGCAACAGAATAGGATTAATCGAAAGCAGTAACATGCTACACTACTCTAATGCAAGTAGTAGAGAGTAGAGTAGGCGATATCTGGTGATCAAGGGGGGGGGGCTTGCCTGGTTGCTCAGACAAGAAGGAGGGGTCATCGGTGACGTAGTCGACCACAGGGGCATCAGCATCGTCACGGGGTCTACCGAAGAGAAGAGGGGGGGGGAGAAACAGTAAATACATAGCAAGCAAGTGCATAACAGGACAACAGGCAGAGCTAGACGTGTTCTAACACGGTATGAGGTGATACCGGTGAAGGGGGGAAACATCCGGGAAAATATTCCCGATGTTTCGCGTTTTCGAACAGACGGACCGGAGGGGGAAAGTTGCTAGTTCGATAGGTTAGGGAGGTGTGGTGGACAAACGGACTGCGTATTCGGATTCGTCTCGTCGTTCTGAGCGACTTTCATATAGAAAGCATTTCCATCCGAGTTACGGTTTAAAAGATATGAATTTTCAAAGTTTATTTGAATTTCTGGAATTATTTGAATTAAGCAAAAAATGAATTATGACGTCAGCATGAGGCAATGCTGACGTCAGCAGGTCAACAGAGCGACTGACCAGGTCAAACTGACCAGTGGGCCCCATCTTTCATAGACAGTGGGCTAACAGAAGATTAAACTAATTAATTTTTAGTTAATTAACTACTGGGCCCACCTGTCAGTGAGTGATTAGATTAATTAATTAGTTTTAATTATAAAAACATTTTTCTTTTTTTTAATTTTGCGGCGGGGCCCGCATGTCAGTGACTGGGCCTGCCCAGTCAGCAGTTGACTGGGTCAACCCAGTCAACTGGGACCCACGGGGCCCACTGGCAGTGGCCCTGGGGTGGCCCCAGGCCTGCCACGTCGGCGGCCGGCGCCGGAGCGACTCCGACGAGCCAAACGCGGCGGCGCGGCTCGGGAGGGGCGCGGGTTTCGCGC
>NC_057811.1:294915882-294923719 GCF_018294505.1 Triticum aestivum
TGCGGCGTTAGAGCGCGCGAGCGGCCGAACTAACTAGCTAGGCGGGTGCGGCACGATGCGGTCGAGCTAACGGGCCTACGCCCATGACCAATTGGTCACCGGAGACCCGCCGGCGACGAGCTCCGCGGCGCTGCGTTCGGGCGCGCGTGGGGAAGCAGCTAGGGGGCGCGCGAGAGCGAAAGGACAGGGGAGGAGGGGGGAGAAGCTCACGGCGAGGCTGTAGGGGGACGGCAGTGTGCTCGGGGAGGCTCGTCGGAGGCGAAACGGGGCGGCGATCGACGGCGGCCGTGCGGGGAAGAAGAGCTCGGGGAGGTCGTTGCAGGGGCTCCGGTCTCCAACGGGCTGCACCAGACGAAGCAGCGGGCGACGGCGGTCCTTGGAGACACCTTGGGGCGGCGAGGTGGGTACGGTGGCCGTGTGAACGACGGTGAACGGCGGCGACCGCGTCGGGCGTGGGGAAGGAAGGAGCGGCGCGGATCTGGGAGGGGAGAAGAGAGAGGCGCAGAGGCCGAGAGGAGAGCGGGGGCGAGTGGGAGAGAGGCCCGAGGAGGCGGGGGGTGCTGGCGCCCTTATCCTCCCCGTCGCCGGCGAGGTGGTGCGGCGGGGACTGCCCCTGTTCCGACCCCGGTCGGGGGAACAGGGAAGGGGGCGAGTGGGAGAGGTGGGCTGGGCCGGGGGTCGGCCCAGTTGGGCCAGGGCTGCTGTGGGGGGGGAGGGCTTTCTCCTTTTTCTTTTTCTTTGTCTGTGTTCTTTTGCATTTTCTTTTTATTTGTTTATTTTCTTTTCTGTTTTATTCCATTTAAAAGTATTTAGGTATTTTATAAAAATGTGTTTTCTCCACCATAATTACCAGTGTATTATTTGGCACCCACCGAACATTTTTGTTTAAAATTTTGAAAACTTTTATTTTCCACTTTAAATTTAATTGAAGTTTGAATTAGGAGTTTGAAAAGAAATGTGTTCCAAATGTGATCAAGCCCTGTTTAGCAACATGATTAGCTTAATCACAGAGGGTTACTGTAGCATGATTCTCGGGGTGTTACAAATCTCCTCCACTACAAGAAATCTCGTCCCGAGATTTAAGAGGGGAAGTAAGGGGAAGGGATTTGGTCGCGAAATTCTAACGAGTCTTCTCGGTCTTGGTTGCTATTCTCAAAGCGGTTGATCCATTACGTTGATGTCTTCATTTTCCTGCTTCAGGTCATCATGATGAAGCTGGCATCCTTCCTTCGGGAACTCCATCGTACTTACGAAGGACAAGGGGTAACTTCGGAATAACAGGCCTCTGAACGGTTGACTATCTGGTTGATAACATCGGGAAAGGTGGCGGAAAGTAACTCTCGAATGGAAATTTAAGACAATATCGAGAGCAAAGTAAGGAGGTATCGTGGGGAAGTTTCGAGCGGGTAGGCAATCGTTTGATGCCTGAAGGGTTCTGAGCAACGGGAATAAGTATTGTGTCTGATACCAAAATTGATGATCTCACGAAAGGTGGCACGTGAATTACATACGAAGCCAAGCGTGAGGAATAACCTTGGGAACAAGGGGTGTACAAGAGAGTCAGGTTTCGATCCTGTGGAACTGTGGGTTATGGGCCCACCATGTGGGTTAAAAATAGGAGCGGTGACATCTCGCACGGTCATGATAGCAAGGCATGTCAGGGAACACCCTGTCAGTTATGTCGGCAACACGTTGGTACCAAGGGCAAGGGACGAAGAGAACCATTTTCCTGCTCGTTCAAACGAGGCGGACCATTAGGCAAAGTTCTCGTCCATCAGTGGTTACCGAAATGTCGTCAACAATAGTAACAGGGTCTTACTGACAGAGCTGTACACCGAGGTGTTTACATGAGCAGGAGAATATTACTGCTTAGATCATATAGATCACCAGAAAGGTTAAACCAAACAATGGAAAGGAAAATATGATTATTAGATTAAACAGAAGAATGGAAAGGAAAATGTGTTTAAACACATATTTCAAGGGTATATCCTTCCCAAGGACAAGCTGAGCATGATATTCATGACAAGATATAATGTAGAAAACTCTTTAGGTAGGGGAGAGAAATTTCATGACATTACCCATACAACGGTGTTTGGATAATTGAGCAGGAAACATTTAGCATTGGGCTTCAAATGTTCCTGTTGAAAATCGGAGTACCATAGACATGCTTCGAGATAGCACTGACATGGTCAACAGGGGAAGATCAGACTTTGGAAACAAAAAGGATCCATCAGGAACAACTTATAGAATAATTCTTACAATTTCCTCATGGAAGAACAGCTAACCTGGCTAAAAGGAAAAACTTATAACAATAGGGCCTCCCGCCAGGTGTGCTGGGTATCATCACCTTACCGGGTCATAAATAGGCCAATGTTATAACTCTTGGAAATATGTTCCAACCATCATATCTGACCGAGATTCAGATCTGATTGGTGTCAGGATAACTCAGACTTAGGAGGCCTGAGAAGAGAAGGTGCAACACAAATTGTCGAAACGACATCGAAGATTCTCGGGAGATGAACTATGGAAGCGAGTTCCGAACAAGGGTTCATAATTAAATCAAGGAGAGGTGAGGAGGTGACTGCTTGACTCAGCGACAATCCATTGAGATTTCCAAAGGATGGATTTCCACCACTATGTGAACAAGGAGATAACATTAGCTAGATCGAATGACTTAATGATGTATGCTCGAGGAAAACATACACAGTTAAACATTGGTTGAAATGTGCAACCGAAATATGGGCTAGGTAGCACAATCAATGTTCGAATGATGATTCATTAAACCATAGACGTAGAATGAAACTATAGACCAATGACTTCAAAGCAATAGGGTTGCTAGAAGTTTAGAATTTACACATCACAGACCATTTGTTGGTATTCCTTTTAGAAACAACACGGGGACCAAGAAGAATGGTGATGGAGAGAAGTATCACTGTACCAAGATGTCATGCGAGGTGGTGAAATTCTTACGACATACTTGACATAAAAGATGGTAATACTCCAAGGTAAAGAAGAACAATTGCTGGATAGCAAGGAACTCAAGGTATAACAGCAAACACGAACAAGCTTGTGTTGGTGGGAAGGCAATAAAGTGGTCGATGATAACACAGATCATCGAGGGCAAGGATGGTATTTCTCATCATGAACTCAATCGATATCCTGGAAGAGCGCATAAGGTTGATGATGATCACGACACATTTGTCGAGAGATTTCATGAAGATGTAAAATCAGCGACGACATCAAGTCAAAGGAATGATGAAGCAGACGGTTATTGGAACCATGGGTAGGACACACGCTTGAAATCAAGCTTGTTGTTCAAGGTGAAATGGTATGAGAGGAAGATCGGCGTAGGCTTAGCTCATCATCGAAAGTTGTGCTCCGGGGTTAAGGACCAGGTAGCACAGTTAAAATTTAGCACGCTAATGATATAGCCGATCAGGCTAGGAATGACTTAATGATTATTAAACTCGTAAGCAACGAAAATTACCTAGAGTTATTGAATCGGAGTGCGGACTTGATTCACTAATCGGTGTTCTCGGTTGACAAACAACCCAGAGCCCATGAAGTGACAAAGACAAGGTAAGGTAGTACTTCATCAAAGTTTATAAGATGTAGTGCAATGGTAAGATATCCCCGAGATACCAGGGGTAATACTCAAATGTAGATCATAATAGAGGTTGGGCAGGCGTATTGACCTGCAGAAGACAAGTGATTTAACTTGTCCAAGAAATGGTATTTAAAGGAGAACATGGTCGGAACCACGATTGCAAAAGGCCAGATCCCAGATATAAGATGAACTTATACCAAGGAAATAATTAATTTAAGAGAAGCTTTTAATGATAAGATCTACATCGTGTCCATGGGCATGAACACAAAGTTCAAGGTCGACTCCCACTTCTCCAATGCATATCCTTTCATTTACTTCTCGCGTTCGATGAAGTTGTAGTGTTGAAATTTTATATGGCAAAATACCAGGAGAGTATGACTCGTGAAAACTTTCGAGTTCACACATATTAAGGAAGGCATAGGTTCAACCCATCAGGGCTTCTTAGAACATATACCACGAACTTCGGAGTAAATAATACAAGCTCGAAAGTAGAGTATGGTTCACAAGGCAGAGGATACAATTTACCAAAGGCGTCATGTATCCGAGGAAAAGCTCACCAGCTTATTTAATATGGAGGACATTGTCAGATAAAATCCGACAAAAGGGTTTGGTGGTCCCCAAGGGATCTGATGGGAGCATCAGTACTCAACCAGAGGAAGAAAGAATGCCAGGAGATCAGACTATAGAAACAACTGACTAACTCAAAAGCTCAAATGCAAAGGAATTATGAATTCCAAGACAAGGGATCAGAAGCAATGCTCTGATTAGGGATGGATAAGTTGAATAGCCTTAGGGGTACAATCGATGACGATTTGATTGGTCGAGATCCAGCTCATGTTAAAGATGTCTAAGCCGGAAGGATGAATTCTAGGATCTGATTGAGGATTGCGAGCATTCGCAACATATTGAATCAATGGACTCAAAAAGATAATGACAAAGGGTGCCAATAAGATTTCGAGGTTTATGGGATTAATCATAATGTTAGTAAGCAAGAATTTCAAGAGCAACAGGCTCCTGAGGATTTTTGGAAGATCGAATAGTATTTTGAAGACTATTGTGGAATACTTGAAACAACTGGGGATGAGCGGATACTCGGTAAGTGCGAGAATTATCCGTAGGGGTATTCAGGTGACAAGGAACAGCGAGGCAGTAAGCTCAAAGGATTCTCGGAACAACAGAGAGAATTTCGGGGTATCTTGTAATAACAAGATCAACTGGGAAACATTGTATGAATGGCGAGTGTACGTGGTTATCCATAGGAGTTTATCGATGAAAGGGAATTGCAAAAGCGATGAACACAAGTTCTCGGGTTATCAGCGGAGAGTATCTTCAGGGTCTTCACGTGCAGCAGACGATCATCAGTAATAAGGGGCTCTCCGGCTGAAAGTGACAACGAGATCCTAATGTCAGATTTAGCAAAATTCAATTAACCCGAATAGAAGAGAGATCAGAGTCCTAGAGTATAGACAAGGAGTAAAAGATCCTAATACCACCCAATGGCGACGTGGGCCCGTAAGCCACACAGCCATGTTAGTAAAAGTTTTTCAATGACTAGACTCGACTTCGGCCAAGGAGTGTGGAAAGGGGGATTCCTACAGGCAGTTGGCTCTGATACCAACTTGTGACGCCCCCGATTTGACCGTACACTAATCATGCACGCAAATGTGTACGACCAAGATCAGGGACTCACGGGAAGATATCACAACACAACTCTAAAACATAAATAAGTCATACAAGCATCATAATACAAGCCAGGGGCCTCGAGGGCTCGAATACAAGTGCTCGATCACAGACGAGTCAGCGGAAGCGACAATATCTGAGTACAGACATAAGTTAAACAAGTTTGCCTTAAGAAGGCTAGCACAAACTGGGATACAGATCGAACGAGGCGCAGGCCTCCTGCCTGGGATCCTCCTAACTACTCCTGGTCGTCGTCAGCGGGCTGCACGTAGTAGTAGGCACCTCCAGTGTCGTAGGTGTCGTCGTCGACGGTGGCGTCTGGCTCCTGGACTCCAGCATCTGGTTGTGATAACCAGATAGAAAAGAAAAGGGGGGAAAAGAGGGAGAGAAGCAACCGTGAGTACTCATCCAAAGTACTCGCAAGCAAGGAGCTACACTACATATGCATGGGTATATGTGTAAAGGGGCATATCAGTGGACCGAACTGCAGAATGCCAGAATAAAAGGGGGATAGCTAGTCCTGTCGAAGACTACGCTTCTGGCCATCTCCATCTTGCAGCATGTAGAAGAGAGTAGATTGAAGTCCTCCAAGTAGTATCGCATAGCATAATCCTACCCGGCGATCCCCTCCTCGTCGCCCTGTTAGAGAGCGATCACCGGGTTGTATCTGGCACTTGGAAGGGTGTATTTTATTCAGTATCCAGTTCTAGTTGTCATAAGGTCAAGGTACAACTTCGGGTCGTCCTTTTACCGAGGGACACGGCTATTCGAATAGATAAACTTCCCTGCAGGGGTGCACCACATAACCCAACACGCTCGATCCCATTTGGCGGGACACACTTTTCTGGGTCATGCCCGGCCTCGTAAGATCAACGCGTCGCAGCCCCACCTAAGCACAACAGAGAGGTCAGCACGCCGGTCTAATCCTAAGCGCGCAGGGGTCTGGGCCCATCGCCCTATGCACACCTGCACGTTGCGTACGCGGCCGGAAGCAGACCTAGCCTAGTGGCGTTCCAGTCCAATCCGGCGCGCGCCACTCAGTCGCTGACGTCACGAAGGCTTCGGCTGATACCACGACGCCAGGATACCCATAACTACTCCCGCGTAGATTGTTAGTGCGTATAGACCAAATGGCCAGACTCAGATCAAATACCCAGAACTCGTTAAGTGTGTTAAGTATCCGCGAACGCCGACCAGGGCCAGGCCCACCTCTCTCCTAGGTGGTCTCAACCTGCCCTGTCGCTCCGCCATAAAGTAACAGTCGGGGGCCGTCAGGAACCCAGGCCCACCTCTACCGGGATGGAGCCACCTGTCCTTTCAGCCCCCTCATCAGAATCACTTGCGGGTACTCCTCGAGCCAACCCGACTTTAGTCACCACATGTGTCATGTATATAATGTATATAGTATATACCCGTGATCACCGCCCAGGTGATCACGGCCCGATAGTATAGCACCGCAGACGGACAAGAATGTAGGGCCATTGATGGAAAACTAGCATCCTATACTAAGCAGTAGGATAGCAGGTAAGGGAAACAACTGTAGCAACAATGACAGGCTATGCAACAGAATAGGATTAATCGAAAGCAGTAACATGCTACACTACTCTAATGCAAGTAGTAGAGAGTAGAGTAGGCGATATCTGGTGATCAAGGGGGGGGCTTGCCTGGTTGCTCAGACAAGAAGGAGGGGTCATCGGTGACGTAGTCGACCACAGGGGCATCAGCATCGTCACGGGGTCTACCGAAGAGAAGAGGGGGGGAGAAACGGTAAATACATAGCAAGCAAGTGCATAACAGGACAACAGGCAGAGCTAGACGTGTTCTAACACGGTATGAGGTGATACCGGTGAAGGGGGGAAACATCCGGGAAAATATTCCCGATGTTTCGCGTTTTCGGACAGACGGACCGGAGGGGGAAAGTTGCTAGTTCGATAGGTTAGGGAGGTGTGGTGACGAACGGACTGCGTATTCGGATTCGTCTCGTCGTTCTGAGCGACTTTCATATAGAAAGCATTTCCATCCGAGTTACGGTTTAAAAGATATGAATTTTCAAAGTTTATTTGAATTTCTGGAATTATTTGAATTAAGCAAAAAATGAATTATGACATCAGCATGAGGCAATGCTGATGTCGGCAGGTCAACAGAGCGACTGACCAGGTCAAACTGACCAGTGGGCCCCATCTGTCATAGACAGTGGGCTAACAGAAGATTAAACTAATTAATTTTTAGTTAATTAACTACTGGGCCCACCTGTCAGTGAGTGATTAGATTAATTAATTAGTTTTAATTATAAAAACATTTTTCTTTTTTTTTTAATTTTGCTGCGGGGCCCGCATGTCAGTGACTGGGCCTGCCCAGTCAGCACCCAGTCAACTGGGACCCACGGGGCCCACTGGCAGTGGCCCTGGGGTGGCCCCAGGCCAGCCACGTCGGCGGCCGGCGCCGGAGCGACTCCGACGAGCCAAACGCGGCGGCGCGGCTCGGGAGGGGCACGGGTTTCGCGCACAGGGGGTCTGCGGGGTTGTGGCTGGGCGCGTTCGACGCGGCTTG
>NC_057811.1:294924653-294933737 GCF_018294505.1 Triticum aestivum
GTTCCGACCCCGGTCGGGGGAACAGGGAAGGGGGCGAGTGGGAGAGGTGGGCTGGGCCGGGGGTCGGCCCAGTTGGGCCAGGGGTGCTGTGGGGGGGGGGGGCCTTGTCCTTTTTCTTTTTCTTTGTCTGTGTTCTTTTGCATTTTCTTTTTATTTGTTTATTTTCTTTTCTGTTTTATTCCATTTAAAAGTATTTAGGTATTTTATAAAAATGTGTTTTCTCCACCATAATTACCAGTGTATTATTTAGCACCCACCGAACATTTTTATTTAAAATTTTGAAAATTTTTATTTTTCACTTTAAATTTAATTGAAGTTTGAATTAGGAGTTTGAAAAGAAATGTGTTCCAAATGTGATCAAGCCCTGTTTAGCAACATGATTAGCTTAATCACAGAGGGTTACTGTAGCATGATTCTCGGGGTGTTACAAGCAATCATAATGTCAAAACGACAAAATGTAGGCTTTATCAGTAGTCATCGATAATCTGCGTAGGCAGTAGATCCATATGACTACCTTGTGACCCCAAACATCAATTTGAAGAAATCACTTCAATTTTGCATCTGTATTTGCAAGAATTGAAAATCTCAATTGCAAATAGATGTATTAATCTCAACATGTGTTTAACATGCAAATAAGTACATCATACAATATTCCGGAATACCTAGGACTCAACGGAGAAACATTACTGCATAGATGCTGAATTTATCTTTGCAAGAGATTAAAAAATCTCAATTGCAAATGGATGTAATTAATCTCAACACGTAATAAACGTGGAAATATATTACATCAACTTAAGATCTGGAATACATCTCGGTACTCAACAGATATACACTACTATTGTAATGAATAGTAATGATGTTGCAAACTTGATGTTCAAGTGAAAAACTTGAATTGTATAGACCTCAAATTAAATGAGATGATCTTGTATCAAGTTGCAAGATAATTCAGCAGGGTGAATTAATATTTTGCGATAGAAAATTGATCTCAATCGCAATGAGATTGTTTTGCGAGAAAAAAACATATATTTCTCAATCGCAAATCAATATTGTTGTGCGAGAAAACTTAATCTCGATCGCAAAACAATGTCGTTATAGTAATAAGACATGTTATAGAGATTGCTAAAAAAAGCAAACATATTGAACATGCCACATAATGACCACATATTTTCTGGAATATTAAAACTCAACAGCAAAGGGGCTGAAAAGCGGCGGCCCAATCTTATGCAAATGGGCCACGCTGGGGAAGCCAGCCTAGGGCCGGCCTAGTCAGCCAATTGGATAAGGAGCAAGCGGCCAGGGATTGCGATCCCCAGCCAGCATCCATCCCCAATCCTCACGACCGACGCGGGCGGCGACTGCCATGGCCGGTCGGCCGTTTCTCCGGCAACTCGTGGAGAGACCACGGCCCGAGCGGAGCGCCGCCGAGCCTCGCGTTGGAGGCCGGAGAAGGCTGCGCCAGAGGACTCCGGGGAGGGCGTGCCGGCTCGATTGGGCACAGGCGAAGACGCCCACGGCCGGTCGGCCGCACCACCGGCGGCAAGAGGATCTCCCGCCCCGCTCGTCCTCGGAGTAGGCGCGACGCCGCGCGGACGGGCGCGGGCGCTCCACACGGGCGAGCGCGAAGAGGTGGCCGCATCCTGCAGCGTGGTGGCCGCATCCAACGGCGCGGGCGGACGCAGCGCGGTGGCCGCGTCCTGTGGCGCAGTGGCCGTTCTGTCCCGTGGAGGAGCAGCCAAGGTGCATGGTTGGGGCACCGCTAGGGATGTTGACAAAAAACAGCAGCAGTTGCCGCTCGATCCGGTGCAAGAGGAAGTGAACGCATGCCATGGTACCTTTTCTTCTTCTTCTTTGTTTGCATCTCTCAATCGATGGGCACTCCTCTGTTTTCACTTGCTCTTCCCTGATCTTCTTTTCTGTTACCTTCCCTGATTGAGAGACTCGCCGGGCATGGCTTGCTGTGGAAAAGCCTCACCGGTATGCCGTGAACAGGTCGTGGCCATGTACGGCGCGAGGCTGCCGCTTGGAAGCGCTTCCGGCGGGCCGAGAACCACTGTGGTAGCGGGCGCCACCACGGCGAACCAAGGGCTGTAGCCGTCAAACTCGCGGGCGATTGTTAGCGCCCCTGACCAGCATACCCCACCTGCCATTCCATCATCAAGGCCCAGGCGTGCCCCCAGGCCCAACCCACGCTACGTTGGCCCAGAATGGAGGAACCAGTGGCCCAAGAGCAAGGGTGTACTTGAGCCGGCGCCCGGGGCTGGCTAGGGCATCCAGAGGATCACGGCACCTGGCGGCTACCAACTCCCGATCCCCTTTCCTCTTCCTCATCCCTAGAACCCTAGCTACTTCCGATTCGTGTAATCGCTACCAAATCCTATATCTGTGAGTGAGATTGCCACCAATATTCGAGATACAACTGTGTCCCTTACACTTGGTATCAGTCGCCACCACCACCCTCCCCGCCGCGCGTTCTGGCTCACTTCGTCGAGACGCGCCGACTCCGTCAAGCGCGCCTGCAACTGGAGCACATGGATCCGGCCATCAAATCCTACCTCGACAAGCTATCGGCCACGATGGAGGCCAACACGACGGCTCTGACAGCGGTCAGCTCCCGCCTCGACGATTTGGCGTCGTGGCGGCCCGATCTGGAGAAGTGCGTCGCCGATCTGGGCGAGGCGGTGGCTGCACTTCAGCAAGAGCGTCCCGGCTCCACCAACGGCGAGGGTACACAGGCGCAGGCACCAACGGCGCCACCGCCAGCGACTCGCGACACCACAACTCGTGTCGCTGAAGGCGCGGTGGACGCAACCCACGGGTCCATTGACCACGGCGAGTTCCATCTGCAACGGGGGTCGACGACGGTGTCATTCCAGACACCGCCGCCACTCCCGACCAACGGTCAGCTCGAAATCCCGTCCAAGTTCTCTTCCATCACCTTTTGCACATGCTAGTCAGATGCTAGCAGGACTGGGACAGGCGCACCCATCCATCGCATTCCCTCAGTTCTCAGGAGAAAATCCAAATATCTGGAGAACCATGTGTGAGCAGTACTTTAACATGTTTGGCATCCACGAATCCTTCTGGGTTCCGATGGCGGCGCTGAATTTTTCGGGCCCGGCTGCCATTTGGCTGCAATCCATACAAAAAAAACTAGGATCATTTACTTGGGAGTCATTTGCTGCCTTGCTATGCACTAGATTTGGGAGGGATAGACACCAGAACCTGATCCGTCAGTTCTACACCATTAATCAAACTTCCTCAGTAGCGGATTTTATTGAGAAATTTGAGCTTATTACAAATCATTTGAGTTCTTATTCAGATTCAATTCACCCCTACTATTTCCTTACTCGTTTTGTGGAAGGACTAAGGCCGGACTTGGACACAGCTTGTGCTCTGGCCCTGCTCCAGGAAGAGGTGGCTGACGGAGCAGGCGTGGAGTCGTCGCGGCCGTTCCACTACCAGCCCCGGCCTCCAGAGGTGAACGCGCGTCCTCCCGCGGCGTTGCCACTTCCCCCGCCACCAGGTCGTCCACCACCACAAGCTGGGGCGACCAATCGGCGTGCCACCGACGCTGCTCGAGCCGAAGCAGCAAAGGTCAAGACTCTGCACGACTACAGAAGAGCACGGGGGCTATGTTTCAAGTGTGGCGAACGCTGGGGTCATGACCACACCTGCCCTACATCAGTCCCAACTCCATGTAGTTGAAGAACTCTTGGAGCTGTTCGGCATCGACACAGCCACCGATCAACAAAGTGTGCCAGCAGATGAGCAACAGCAGGAAACAGTCATGGCGATCTCACGATCTGCCGTGACGGGATGGGTGTCATCTAAAGCATTTCAGCTCTGTGCTTGGATTCAGGGCCGTGAAGTACTAATGCTCGTCGACTCTGGAAGCACAACTTCATTCATCAACAAAAGCTTTGCAGAGGGTATGGCAGGCATCCAGCCTTTGTTGAAGGCACACAAGGTGCGTGTGGCTGACGGAGGAGAGCTCATCTGCTCTGCCAGTGTGCCAAATTGCACGTGGTGCTCACAAGGGCATCAGTTCAGCACCGACCTGAAGGTGCTGGACCTAGGCGTCTACGACGTCATTCTAGGCATGGATTGGCTCGAGGAGCATAGTCCGATGACAGTCGACTGGCGTGCCAAGCTCATCGCTATTCCATCGCCAAGCGGTGTCATCAACCTCCGCGGCCACGACAACTCGTCGTCCACTTGTGTCGTCATCAACGCGTTGCAACTTCAGAGCCTGTGCAGCAAGGGTGCTATCACTCACATGGCCCTGATACATGAGATTGCGCCAGAAGGGGACACCAGCTCACTACCTCCAGCCTGCATACATCAAGTTCTGGATGAGTTCGATGACGTTTTCAAGGAGCCAGTGGGTCTACCTCCGCGGTGCGAGTGCGATCATCGCATTCCGCTCATCCCTGGAGCTCAGCCATTCAGCATCAGAGCTTATCGTCACAAGCCGGACCACAAAGACGAGATCGAGAGGCAAGTGGCAGAACTACTACGCACATGCGTCATCCAACGCAGCAACAGTCCTTTTTCTTCCCCAGCTATTCTCGTCAAGAAGGATGGAACGTGGCGACTTTGTATCGACAACCGACAGCTGAACGCCATCACATGTGTCAGCAAGTACCCAGTTCCGGTAATTGAAGAGCTCCTGGATGAACTGCACGGCGCGACATGGTTCTCCAAACTGGATCTGCGCGCTGGTTACCATCAGATTCGTCTCGCCGAGGGGGAGGAATTCAAGACGGCGTTTCAGACACACTCAGGGCATTATGAATTCAGAGTGGTATCCTTTGGTTTGACGGGAGGACCACCCACATTTTTGGGAGCCATGAACACCACGGTCCACCCCCTCCTGCGCGTGTGCGTTCTCGTCTTCTTTGATGATATACTGGTCTTCAGCAAGACGCTCAAGGACAACGCGCGGGATCTGAGACGAGTGCTCGCGCTGTTGCGCAGAGATCAATGGAAGGCCAAGTTCTCCAAATGTGCATTCGGTCAACAGAAGCTCTCATACCTGGGGCACGTCATCAGCGAACAGGGGGTCGCTACTGAGCCAACAAAAATCAGGGCGGTGGCACAATGGACAGCACCAACCAGTGTCAAGGAAGTTCGCAGTTTCCTGGGGATGGCCGGCTATTACCGTCGCTTCGTCAAGAACTTCGGAATCATAGCCCGACCGCTATTCAACCTCCTCAAGAAGGGGGTGCCGTTTGTCTGGACCTCAGCAACAGAGACAGCTTTTCAAGTGCTCAAGCAACAGTTGGTCGAAGCCCCTATACTTGCCCTTCCAGACTTCTCCAAGACCTTCATTGTCGAGACAGATGCCAGCGACAAAGGGATCGGAGCAGTTCTCCAACAAGGTGGCCATCCGATTGCTTACATGAGCAAAGCGCTGAGCCCGCGGTACCAAGGCCTATCCACATATGAAAAGGAGTACCTGGCAGTAATTGTGGCAGTAGACCAATGGCGACCGTACCTCCAACATGATGAATTCATCATCTCAACGGATCAACGCCGCCTGGTCCATCTCAATAAGCAGCGCCTCGCTACACCTTGGCAGCAAAAAGCATTCACAAAGTTGTTGGGGCTGCGGTTCTCGATCCGTTACAAGAAGGGAAGCGACAACACCGCAGCTGATGCTCTGTCGCGGGCCAAAACCACGGAGATTCTGCACTCGGTCAGTTCCTGTCAGCCTGCCTGGCTTGAGGACGTCATCAACAACTACAACAGCAATCCTCAAGCTCAACGTCTGCTCGAGCAGCTCGCCATCCGCGAGGATCCCAAGGGGCGATTCACCCTGAAGCAAGGGCTCCTGCGTTTCCGCGACAGAATATGGCTTGGAGGATCGACAGAGATGCAACAACGCATCATATCAGCATTCCATGACAATGGGGGGGCACTCAGGTTTTCCGGTGATCTACCGCCACATCAGAAGACTGTTTGCCTGGCCAAAGATGAAAGTGCATATCTTGCAATATGTGCGCTGCTGTCAAGTGTGTCAACAGGCCAAACCTGACCGTAGTGCATCTCCGGGCCTGCTCATGCCGCTGCCTATACCTCAAGAATCATGGGACTTGATCACCATGGACTTCGTGGATGGTTTGCCACAGTCAGGACAATTCAATTGCCTTCTGGTAGTGGTGGACAAACGTACCAGGTTCGCTCATTTTCTGCCCCTAGCGCATCCTTACACTGCATCCAAGGTGGCCTTGCTTTACATGCAGCAGCTCTACAAACTGCACGGATTTCTTGGTGCAATTGTATCTGATCGTGATCCAGTTTTCACTAGCCATTTTTGGCAAGAGCTGTTCAAGTATGCAGGCACGGAACTGCGCCTGAGCACGGCAAATCACCCACAAACGGATGGCCAGACCGAGAGGGTGAACCAATGCATCGAGACATACTTGCGGTGTTTCGTCCAGGCGTGTCCAAAACGCTGGAGCTTCTGGATACCACTGTCACAGTTCTGGTACAATACCTCGCACCACTCGGCGATCGGCATGACCCCATTCAAGGCCATGTTTGGACGTGAGCCAAGGCATTGGGGGATTACAGCTACAACATCATGCACAGTGCCCGCGCTGCAATCTTGGCTCGAGGAGCGAACCGTCATGCAAGGGGTTATCCAGCAACAGCTGCACCGAGCACGTCAACTAATGAAGGACCAGGCTGACAAAAAGCGCTCGTTCAGGCAGTTCCAAGTGGGCGATCAAGTCTTCCTCAAGCTTCAACCGTACATCCAGACTTCGGTGGCTCCAAGGGCAAATCACAAACTGTCGTACAAGTTCTACGGACCATTCCCGATCATCGCCAAGATCAACGACGTCGCCTACGAACTCAAGCTACCCCCTCAAGCTACGGTGCATCCAGTCTTCCACGTCTCCCAGCTCCGACAAGCTCTTCTACCGGGCACAACGGCATCCACTACGCTTCCACCACAAGAAGACCTTGCGGTGCCTGTTGCGGTGCTGCAATCAAGATGGCGCGAGAAGAACTGTGCTATGAAGGAGCAAGTGCAAGTCCAATGGTCTGTTCCTGCGGTTGGTACCACCTGGGAAGACGAAGAAGCACTCCAAGCTCGGTTTCCGCACGCAGAGGCTTGGGGACAAGCCTCTTCCGAAGAAGGAGGGGGTGTTAGCGCCCCTGACCAGCATACCCCACCTGCCATTCCATCATCAAGGCCCAGGCGTGCCCCCAGGCCCAACCCATGCTACGTTGGCCCAGAATGGAGGAACCAGTGGCCCAAGAGCAAGGGTGTACTTAAGCCGGCGCCCGGGGCTGGCTAGGGCATCCAGAGGATCCCGGCGGACGGCACCTGGCGGCTACCAACTCCCGATCCCCTTTCCTCTTCCTCATCCCTAGAACCCTAGCTACTTCCGATTCGTGTAATTGCTACCAAATCCTGTATCTGTGAGTGAGATTGCCACCAATATTCGAGATACAACTGTGTCCCTTACAGTGATGCAGTAGCCAGGAACCATCGCGCCGATGGAATTGCTCCGCTGGGAGCGTGCTGATAACGTGTTGGAAAAGAGACGAGCGAGAGAGACAACAAATGATTCAACTGTTCTCTTTGATGATGATTTACATTATATATCCCCTGAGGGGACGCATCCACCGAACGCGGCGTTTGGAAGAGAAGGGAGAGAAAGATGCGACGGTTAGCATATGGCTAACTGCCTCCTAATTACAACGTGGAGATTATCCACATAATTAATTGTAACAAATAAGGCCAGTGAGAGGTACTAGTAGAAGAGGAAGAAGTAATGTGAAAAATGAGATAAATGTGAGAATAACAAGTATAAAAGCGTGAGAAGGATTCAGATTTTTTTCAGGTTCTTGTTGTACACGTACCTTTGTTATGTAGATGCACCGTAATGTATCTATAAAGTATGAATGGTTAATAGCTCAATGGTGCACTATGCATCTTTGGCAGTTTTTATGTATTTTTAGTCGTTGTGCAGCAATTTAGTGGTGCGCTATGTACTGAAGTATGCATTCTCGAATCTGGGAAGTTCACATTTACTTGTACATTGGCTCATCAAGGTTGTGTGCGTATCATACAGAAATCTGGAGCAATTTGGCAAAAAGTATTTGCATACGTTCAAACTCGAGGACAAGTTCAGAGATTTTTTTGTTAGAAAAGTTCAAAGTTGACAAATAGGGTATGTTCATTCATATGTCTAAAAATTATTGAGCTTATATAAAAAGTGTACATGATGGTTCGATGTTTGTGCAGGAAAGGGAAAAAATGGTTTGTATTAAAAACGAAAACAATGATCAGTACAAATTAAAAACAACGATCAGTGCGAAATAAAAGAATTGACCGGGTCAAATAAAAAAATGGGTTTGAAGTAAAAATAATGAGCATTCAAAATAAAAAAATGATCAGTTCGAAATGAAAGAAATGATCAATTTGAGTTAGAAAATAGGTTTGAAGTAAAAACACTGATCAATTGGAATTAAAAAAACAAATGATCAGTTCAAATTAAAGTGAAATAATCAAACTGGATTAAAATTTTGTTTGAATTAAATACAATAATTAGTTCAAATTAAAAACAATAACTAGTTCGAATTAAAAATCATTTTGAATTAAGAAACATGATCGGTTCAACGTCAAACAAAAAAAGGGTCAAAAAAATAGTTGCGAGGAAAACAAAGTAAATTCCGGTACGTGAAAATCACACTAAGTACAAACCTATACAAACGTCAGTTTGAGTACTCTATTTTCCGAACGGAAGGGGTCCTCCTTAATTCCAAAAGGGATGCAACCGAGCACACCCCCGCGTTGCTCCCACGGGCGGCTCGGGGGCAAACCCTATCCCCCTCCAACAGCTGCAACCACCACCCCTCCCTTCCCTCGCCGCCGCCGGCAGCGGTCGTCGGCCAAAGCCTAGGCGGCCGGGCGGCGGCGGAGCCCTTCTTTCCTCCTTCCGTCCGAAGGTGATGGCGCGGGCCGGATATCTTAGGCGGGAGCTCGAGCAACTGCGCGCGCTCGGGACGTCATAGCTGGCCGACGAGGCAGCGCACGGAGGCGCGGATCTGGCGCGGGAGCACGGGCGC
>NC_057811.1:294934257-294941442 GCF_018294505.1 Triticum aestivum
GCGAGGGGCACGGATCTGGTGCGAGGGGCGCGGATCTGACGCGGGAGAGCGGCATCGTGGGTCGTCAGGCGCGGAGCTGGCGCGGGCGGCATGACGGGGCCGACGGTGGTGGACGGTGTGCGCCGAGCGGGCGCGGAGGTAGCCGGCGCGGGGCGGAGGTTCGGGTCTGCACATTGCAAGGTGTGCGCGGTGCGCGGCTCGGCGCGCGGAAATGGCGAGCGGGGGCGGCGTCGGTGCCTCCTGTCCTGGATCTCGCAAGGCGGTTCTGGTCCCCGGCGTGTGGGGGGTCCTGGCGTGCGAGGGGCTCGGGCAGTGCAGATCCAGTCTCCAGCGAGATGTGGAGCCAGCACGGGTCCCGAGGCTGCATGGAAGGAGGCTACATGTGGCGGAAGGCGGTGCTGGAGCAGGGAGGCTCCGGCCGTGGTCGGATGCAGGGTGCAAGACCTGATTTGGTCTCTGCAGGCCCGCCGAGGATCGGTGGTTGCCCTGCACAGCGGTGGTGCACTTGCTGTGTGGGGGGTGCGTGGTTCAATGGAGGCATGGGTCGTCCTCGGCCTGCTACGTGGGAGTGGCTGCCCCGGGTGAAAGCCTGGCTGGTGCTGGCCGGTGATGTCTACTACACAACCTTCTTTTTGTAGACGTTGTTGGGCCTCCAAGTGCAGAGGTTTGTAGGACAGTAGCAAATTTCCCTTAAGTGGATGACCTAAGGTTTATCAATCCATGGGAGGCGTAGGATGAAGATGGTGTCTCTCAAACAACCCTGCAACCAAATAACAAAGAGTCTCTTGTGTCCCCAACACACCCAATACAATGGTAAATTGTATAGGTGCACTAGTTCGGCGAAGAGATGGTGAAATAAGTGCAATATGGATGGTAGATATAGGTTTTTGTAATCTGAAAATATAAAAACAACAAGGTAACTAATGATAAAAGTGAGCGTAAACGGTATTGCAATGCTAGGAAACAAGGCCTAGGGTTCATACTTTCACTAGTGCAAGTTCTCTCAACAATAATAACATAATTGGATCATATAACAATCCCTCAACATGCAACAAAGAGTCACTCCAAAGCCACTAATAGCGGAGAACAAACGAAGAGATTATTGTAGGGTACGAAACCACCTCAAAGTTATTCTTTTCGATCAATCCATTGGGTTATTCCTATAAGTGTCACAAACAACCCTAGATTTCATAGTAAAATAACACCTTAAGACACATATCAACCAAAACCCTAATGTCACCTAGATACTCCAATGTCACCTCAAGTATCCGTGGGTATGATTATACGATATGCATCACACAATCTCAGATTCATCTATTCAACCAACACAAAGAACTTCAAAGAGTGCCCCAAAGTTTCTACCGGAGAGTCAAGATGAAAACGTGTGCCAACCCCTATGCATAAGTTCACAAGGTCACTGAACCCGCAAGTTGATCACCAAAACATACATCAATAGATCACGTGAATATCCCATTGTCACCACAGATAAGCACATGCAAGACATACATCAAGTGTTCTCAAATCCTTAAAGACTCAATCCGATAAGATAACTTCAAAGGGAAAACTCAATCCATTACAAGAGAGTAGAGGGGGAGAAACATCATAAGATCCAACTATAATAGCGAAGCTCGCGGTACATCAAGATCGTGCCAAATCAAGAACACGAGAGAGAGAGAGAGATCAAACACATAGCTACTGGTACATACCCTCAGCCTCGAGGGTGAACTACTCCCTCCTCGTCATGGAGAGGCCGGGATGATGAAGATGGCCACCAGTGATGGATCCCCCCTCCGGCAGGGTGCCGGAACAGGGTCCCGATTGGTTTTTGGTGGCTATAGAGGCTTGCGGCGGCGGAACTCCCGATCTAGGTTTCTTTCTGGGGGTTTCTGTATTTATAGGATTTTTTGGCGTCGGTCTCACGTCAGGGGGGTCTCTAAGTCGTCCACGAGATAGGGGGACGCGCCCAGGGGGGTAGGGCGCGCCCTCCACCCTCGTGGATGGCTCGGGACTCTTGTGGCCCAACTCTTTTACTCTGGGGGCTTCTTTTGGTCCATAAAAATCATCAAAAATTGGCACGTCAATTGGACTCCGTTTGGTATTCCTTTTCTGTAAAACTCAAAAACAAGAAAAAAACAGAAACTGGCACTGGGCTCTAGGTTAATAGGTTAGTCCCAAAAATCATATAAAATAGCATATGAATGCATATAAAACATCCTAGATGGATAATATAATAGCATGGAACAATAAAAAATTATAGATACATTGGAGACATATCAAGCATCCGTAAGCTTAATTCCTGCTCGTCCTCGAGTAGGTAAATGATAAAAACAGAATTTTTGATGTGGAATGCTACCTAACATATTTATCAATGTAATTTTCTTTATTGTGGCATGAATGTTCAGATCCATAAGATTCAAAACAAAAGTTTAATATTGACATGAAAACAATAATACTTCAAGCATACTAATCAAGCAATCATGTCTTCTCAAAATAACATGGCCAAAGAAAGCTTATGCCTACAAAATCATATAGTTTGGCTATGCTCCATCTTCGTCACACAAAATATTCAAATCATGCACAACCCCGATGACAAGCCAAGCAATTGTTTCATACTTTAGTATTCTCAAACTTTTTCAACTTTCACGCAATACATGAGCGTGAGCCATGGACATATCACTATAGGTGGAATAGAATGGTGGTTGTGGAGAAGACAAAAAGGAGGAAGATGGCCTCACATCAACTAGGCGTATTAACGGGCTATGGAGATGCCCATCAATAGATATCAATGTGAGTGAGCAGGGATTGTCATGCAATGGATGCACTAGAGCTATAAATGTATGAAAGCTCAACAAAAGAAACTAATTGGATGTGCATCCAACTTGCTTGCTCACGAAGACCTAGGGCATTTTGAGGAAGCCCATTATTGGAATATACAAGCGAAGTTCTATAACGAAAATTCCCACTTGTATATGTAAATGACAAAATAAGAGACTCTCTATCATGAAGATCATGGTGCTACTTTGAAGCACAAGTGTGGAAAAAGGATAGTAGCATTGTCCCTTCTCTCTTTGTCTCTTTTTTTTGGCTTCTTTGGCCTCCTTTTTTTCATTGGCTTCTTTGGCCTTTTTTCCCTCACACGGGACAATGCTCTAATAATGATGATCATCACACTTCTATTTATTTACAACTCAAGGATTACAACTCGATACTTAGAACAAAATATGACTCTATATGAGCGCCTCCGGCGGTGTACCGGGTTGTGCAATGAATCAAGAGTGACATGTATGAAAAAATTATGAATGATGGCTTTGCCACAAATACGATGTCAACTACATGATCATGCAAGGCAATATGACAATGATGGAGCGTGTCATAATAGACGGAACAGTGGAAGGGTGAGAGTGCGTATAATCCATGGACTCAACATTAGTCATAAAGAACTCACATACTTATTGCAAAAATCTACAAGTCATCAAAACCAAGCACTACGTGCATGCTCCTAGGGGGATATATTGGTAGGAAAAGACCATCGCTCGTCCCCGACCGCCACTCATAAGGAAGACAATCAAAGAAATACCTCATGCTTCAAATTTGTTACACAACGGTTAGCATACGTGCATGCTACGGGACTTGCAGACCTCAACACAAGTATTTCTCAAATTCACAACTACTCAACTAGCATGACTCTAGTATCACCATCTTCATATCTCGAAACAATCATAAAGAATCAAACTTCACATAGTATTCAATGCACTTTATATGAAAGTTTTTATTATATCCCTCTTGGATGCCCATCATATTAGGACTAAATTCATAACCAAAGCAAATTACCATTCTGTTCTAAAGACTCTCAAAATAATATAAATGAAGCATGAGAGTTCATCAATTTCTTCAAAATAAAACCACCGTCGTGCTCTAAAAAGATATAAGTGAAGCACTAGAGCAAATGACAAACTACTCCGAAAGATATAAGTGAAGATCAATGAGTAGTTGAATAATTATGTAACTATGTGAAGACTCTCTAACATTTAAGAATTTCAGATCTTGGGATATTATTCAAACAGCAAGCAAAACAAAATAAAACAAAATGACGCTCCAAGCAAAACACATATCATGTGGTGAATAAAAATATAGCTCCAAGTAAAGTTACCGATGAACGAAGACGAAAGAGGGGATGCCTTCCGGGGCATCCCCAAGCTTAGGCTCTTGGTTGTCCTTGAATATTACCTTGGGGAGCCTTGGGCATCCCCAAGCTTAGGCTCTTGCCACTCCTTATTCCATAGTCCATTGAATCTTTACCCAAAACTTGAAAATTTCACAACACAAAACTCAACGGAAAACTCGTAAGCTCTGTTAGTATAAGAAAATAAAACCACCACTTAGGTACTGTTGTGAACTCATTCTAAATTCATATTGGTGTAATATCTAATGTATTCCAACTTCTCTATGGTTCATACCCTCCGATACTACTCATAGATTAATCAAAATAAGCAAACAACACATAGAAATCAGAATCTGTCAAAAACAGAACAGTCTGTAGTAATCTGTTTTGTTCGAATACTTCTAGAACTCCAAAATTCTGAAATAAATTGGTGGACGTGAGTAATTTGTCTATTAATCTTCTTCAGAAAGAATCAACTTAAAATCACTATTCTGGAAAAAATTACAGCTAATCTCGTGAGCGCAAAGTTTCTGTTTTTTACAGCAAGATCACATTAACTTCACCCAAGTCTTCCCAAAGGTTCTACTTGGCACAAACACTAATTAAAAAGTTAAACCACATCTAACCAGAAGCTAGATATATTATTTATTAGTAAACAGGAGCAAAAGGCAAAGAACAAAAATAAAATTGGGTTGCCTCCCAACAAGCGCTAACGTTTAACGCCCCTAGCTAGGCATGATGATTTCAATGATGCTCACATAAAAGATAAGAATTGAAACATAAAGAAAGCACCATGAAGAATATGAATAGCACATTTAAGTCTAACCCACTTCCTATGCATAGGTATTTTGTGAGCAAACAATTTATGGGAACAAGAACCAACTAGCATAGGAAAGCAAAACAAGCATAGCTTCAAGATTTTCAACACATAGAGAGGAAACTTGGTATTATTGCAATTCTTGCAAGCATATATTCCTCCCTCATAATAATTTTCAGTAGCATCATGAATGAATTCAACAATATAACTATCACATAAAGCATTATTTTCATGATCTACAAGCATAGAAAATTTACTACTCTCCACATAAGCAAATTTCTTCTCATGGATAGTAGTGGGAGCAAACTCAACAAAATAACTATCATGTGAGGCATAATCCAATTGAAAATTAAAATCAAGATGACAAGTTTCATGGTTATGATTGTTCTTTATAGCATACATGTCATCACAACAATCATCATAGATAGGAGGCATGCTTTCATCATAGTAAATTTGCTCATCAAAACTTGGGGGACAAAAAATATCATCTTCATCAAACATAGCATCCCCAAGCTTATGGCTTTGCATATTATTAGCATCATGGATGTTCATAGAATTCATACTAACAACATTGCAATCATGCTCATCATTCAAATATTTAATGCCAAACATTTTGATGCTTTCTTCTTCTAACACTTGAGCACAATTTTCCTTTCCATCATTTTCATGAAAGATATTAAAAAGATGAAGCATATGAGGCACCCTCAATTCCATTTTTTTGTAGTTTTCTTTTATAAAATAAACTAGTGATAAAACAAGAAACTAAAAGATTCGATTGCAAGATCTAAAGATATACCTTCAAGCACTCACCTCCTCGGCAACGACGCCAGAAAAGAGCTTAGTTGACGGGGTGTTAGTGCCGCTTACCTAGCCTCCCCGGCAACGGCGCCAGAAAAGAGCTTGATGTCTACTACACAACCTTCTTCTTGTAGACGTTGTTGGGCCTCCAAGTGCAGAGGTTTGTAGGACAGTAGCAAATTTCCCTCAAGTGGATGACCTAAGGTTTATCAATCCGTGGGAGGCGTAGGATGAAGATGGTCTCTCTCAAACAACCCTGCAACCAAATAACAAAGAGTCTCTTGTGTCCCCAACACACCCAATACAATGGTAAATTGTATAGGTGCACTAGTTCGGCGAAGAGATGGTGAAACAAGTGCAATATGGATGGTAGATATAGGTTTTTGTAATCTGAAAATATAAAAACAACAAGGTAACTAATGATAAAAGTGAGCGTAAACGGTATTGCAATGCTAGGAAACAAGGCCTAGGGTTCATACTTTCACTAGTGCAAGTTCTCTCAACAATAATAACATAATTGGATCATATAACAATCCCTCAACATGCAACAAAGGGTCACTCCAAAGTCACTAATAGCAGAGAACAAACGAAGAGATTATTGTAGGGTACGAAACCACCTCAAAGTTATTCTTTCCGATCAATCCATTGGGCTATTCCTATAAGTGTCACAAACAACCCTAGAGTTCGTAGTAAAATAACACCTTAAGACACATATCAACCAAAACCCTAATGTCACCTAGATACTCCAATGTCACCTCAAGTATCCGTGGGTATGATTATACGATATGCATCACACAATCTCAGATTCATCTATTCAACCAACACAAAGAACTTCAAAGAGTGCCCCAAAGTTTCTACCAGAGAGTCAAGACGAAAACGTGTGCCAACCCCTATGCATAAGTTCACAAGGTCACTGAACCTGCAAGTTGATCACCAAAACATACATCAAGTGAATCAATAGAATAACCCATTGTCACCACAGTTATCCCATGCAAGACATACATCAAGTGTTCTCAAATCCTTAAAGACTCGACCCGATAAGATAATTTCAAAGGGAAAACTCAATCCATTACAAGAGAGTAGAGGAGGAGAAACATCATAGGATCCAACTATAATAGCAAAGCTCGCGGTACATCAAGATCGTGCCAAATCAAGAACATGAGGGAGAGAGAGATCAAACACATAGCTACTGGTACATACCCTCAGCCCCGAGGGTGAACTACTCCCTCCTCGTCATGGAGAGCGCCGGGATGATGAAGATGGCCACCGGTGATGGATCCCCCCTCCGGTAGGGTGCCGGAACATGGTCCCGATTGGTTTTTGGTGGCTATAGAGGCTTGCGGCCGCGGAACTCCCGATCTAGGTTTCTTTCTAGGGGTTTCTGTATTTATAGGAATTTTTGGCATCG
>NC_057811.1:294941647-294965544 GCF_018294505.1 Triticum aestivum
AGATAGGGGGACGCGCCCAGGGGGGTAGGGCGCGCCCTCCACCCTCGTGGATGGCTCGGGACTCTTCTGGCCCAACTCTTTTTACTTCGGGGGCTTCTTTTGGTCCATAAAAAATCATCAAAAATTGGCACGTCAATTGGACTCTGTTTGGTATTCCTTTTCTGTAAAACTCAAAAACAAGGAAAAACAGAAACTGGCACTGGGCTCTAGGTTAATAGGTTAGTCCCAAAAATCATATAAAATAGCACATGAATGCATATAAAACATCCCAGATGGATAATATAATAGCATGGAACAATAAAAAATTATAGATACGTTGGAGACGTATCAGCCGGTTGGCGGCGACGGCGCCTGTGGGCGTCGCTATCCTCCTTGGAGGCGCCGTCGGGAATATCACAGCTAGATCTCCCGGATCAAGTCCTTCAGGTGAAAACCCAGATCTTGCTGCAGGGTCGGGCGGTGGCGTAGTCTTCAACGTCATCCCCCTCCTTAGGGCATCGTCTTGAAGACTTTGATCCCTTTGGTGCTTCCTACAACTGGACGTGCACGGTGGTTTCTGTGGCAACGATGACGGCGATGAGCAATGTCGGAAGCGTGGCCTTGGTCGTGGTAGTCGGCTCTTCTTCTCCAGCATGTCCGTGGGTGTGCCTCGACTGCCCGTTGCTGTGAAGTCGAAGCTGCGGTGGGGGGCCGGTGGTATATGATGACGCATGACAGATGGCTCGTTCGGTGATCCTCCGTGACGCCACCCCTGCCTAGTCTTCTTAGTAGGTCTCCGTCTGAGTCGGAGTTGCGCTGCCTTAGTATGGATTGTATGGAGTGTTGGGCTACAGCCTTTAGGGCTGATGTTTTTCTTTTCTCTTTCTTTGATCTTTGGATCTGGTCCTAGGACCTTCACCACCTTGTTATTTTCCGCTGCTTCCTGCTATTATCAATGAAATGCCAGCGATGCTGGATCTTTCAAAAAAAAAATCCGGACGGAAAAAACAACATCACCGGTCTCACCTTATTCAACATTTACTCTCTAAAAAATACCTTAGTACAAACACACACATAGATCAGTACAAGTACTCTCTTTTTTAACGGAAAACCAACACGATGGGTTTCACCGTATTCAAAATTACTCCTAAACGGTTATCGATTTGAGAAAAATTTCAACATCACTAAGTTTCGCATTTTCGATATCTTTTCAACGGTATATTATTTGCCCCATTTCGATAAACTTAAAAAAACCTGCGTTTGAAATCAAATTTGACCGTATTCAAATTCGAGTTTAACCTTAAGGAATTAGAAAAACATTTCAATACGAAAAAGTTGCGCATTTTCCATAGCTTTCCAACGCCTTATCATTTGCGTCAATCCAACAAACTGTTTGCAAAAAATGTGAAAATATGTTTCGCCCAGAATTTCACCGTTTTTCAAATTACTTTTAAATCATATAGAATTTGAAAAAACAATAGATATATGGAAGAAGAGGATTTTCACCAACTTTCCAATGCCATCTTATTTGCTCAATTCCGACAAACCGTCTGAAAATTAAGTCCAAAATATGATTCGCCTTTTTGGTTTTGAAAGAAACTTTTTTTTCAAAAATGCTCTTAAACCATAATTTTTTTGAAAAACAAATTATATGATTGTAATGTAGATGTCAAGAGCTTTCCAATGATATATTACACGCCCCGTTTCGACAAAAAAAATTGCACAAAAAAATTGAACTAAAGAAGAGGATTTTCAACGGAAATGAAAAGCATCAGTTCAACCGCTCGAATTCATCAGTTCAAGTAGGGTATTCTGTTACGCGAAACAGAATAGCCCAGATGTGTGTGTGTCTCTCTCTCTCTCTATATATATATATATATATATATATCATTGAACTAATGCCTACTCAAATAGTATTTCAGGAAAGAGTTTAATTTAGGTACAACTTTGGGATGTGGAACTGGACCCCTCAAAATTCCAAGGACAAGTGTTGGTAAAAGGCTCTATACTCTTCATTTATATTTGAGTGATCAAAGATCACATTGAGTCCATAGGAAAGCCAATACTATTAAAAGGGGATGATGTTTTTGTAATGGCTCACTTCTTAGGTGCTTAGTGATATTGCTCCAAAAGCCTCAAACTTTCCCACATTAACCTAAAGTCAAACTCGGTCCCACCAGACCACATCCATCCAGACTCACCGAGATACACATGACATAGTCGTTGCCTAAACCCTAGAACCCGGGTCTCACCGAGTTGGCCCTTCGGTCCCACCGGAGTGCACTGGCTAACCTCATGTTGCCCACTGAAATTCAATCAAAATTTCCGATCACTTTCAGTCGATGACATCGAAGAGTGGAAAGTTCTTAGGTCAACATGTCTGACTCTATCTCATTGAAAAGCCTAAAGTTCAAATCATTTGTACTAGTCAGTCTCGCCGAGTGGTTTCACCCGGTCCCACCGAGTAGTGCATAAAGTGTTGGGGAACGTAGTAATTTCAAAAAAATTCCTACGCACCCTCGTAGACCGTAAGCGGAAGCGTTATGACAACGCGGTTGATGTAGTCGTACGTCTTCACGATCCGACCGATCCAAGTACCGAACACACGGCACCTCCGAGTTCAGCACACGTTCAGCTCGGTGACGTCCCACGAACTCACGATCCAGCAGAGCTTCGGGGAAGAGTTCCGTCAGCACGACGGCGTGATGATGGTGATGATGATGCTACCGACGCAGGGCTTCGCCTAAGCACCGCTACGATATGACCGAGGTGGATTATGGTGGAGTGGGGCACCACACACGGCTAAAAGATCAACTGATCAACTTGTGCATCTATGGGGTGCCCCCCTCCCCCGTATATAAAGGAGTGGAGGAGGGGGAGGGCCGGCCCTCTACTATGGCGCGCCCTGGGTAGTCCTACTCCCACCGGGAGTAGGATTCCCCCTTCCAAGTAGTAGGAGTAGGAGAGAAGGAAGGGGAAGAGAGAAGAGAAGGAAGGAGGGGGCGCCGCCCCTCCCCCTAGTCCAATTCGGACTAGGCCTTGGGGGGGGGGGGGGCGGCCTGCCCTAGGCAGCCCCTCTCTCTCTCCCTTAAAGCCCAATAAGGCCCATATACTCCCCGGCGAATTCCCGCAACTCTCCGGTACTCCGATAAATACCCGAAGCACTCAGAACCTTTCCGATGTCCGAATATAGTCTTCCAATATATCGATCTTTATGTCTCGAACATTTCGAGACTCCTCGTCATGTCCCTGATATCATCCGGGACTCCGAACAACCTTCGGTACATCAAAACACATAAACTCATAATACCGATCATCACCGAACGTTAAGCGTGCGGACCCTACGGGTTCAAGAACTATGTAGACATGACCGAGGCATGTCTTCGGTCAATAACTAATAGCGAAACCTGGATGCTCATATTGGCTCCTACATATTCTACGAAGATCTTTATCGGTCAAACCGCATAACAACATACGTTGTTCCCTTTATCATCGGTATGTTACTTGCCCGAGATTCGATCGTCGGTATCTCAATACCTAGTTCAATCTCGTTACCGGCAAGTCTCTTTACTCGTTTCGTAATACATCATCCCACAACTAACTCATTAGTTGCATTGCTTGCAAGGCTTATAGTGATGTGTATTACCGAGAGGGCCTAGAGATACCTCTCCGACAATCAGAGTGACAAATCCTAATATTGATCTATGCCAACTCAACAAGTACCATCGGAGACACCTGTAGAGCACCTTTATAATCACCCAGTTATGTTGTGATGTTTGGTAGCACACAAAGTGTTCCTCCGGTATTCGGGAGTTGCATAATCTCATAGTCATAGGAACATGTATAAGTCATGAAGAAAGCAATAGCAATATACTAAATGATCAAATGCTAAGCTAACGGAATGGGTCAAGTCAATCACATCATTCTCTTATGATGTGATCCCGTTAATCAAATGACAACTCATGTCTATGGCTAGGAAACTTAACCATCTTTGATTCAACGAGCTAGTCAAGTAGAGGCATACTAGTGACACTTTGTTTGTCTATGTATTCTCACATGTACTAAGTTTCCGGTTAATACAATTCTAGCATGAATAATAAACTTATGATGATATAAGGAAATATAAATAACAACTTTATTATTGCCTCTAGGGCATATTTCCTTCAGTCTCCCACTTGCACTAGAGTCAATAATCTAGATTACACAGTAATGATTCTAACACCCATGGAGTCTTGGTGCTGATCATGTTTTGCTCGTGAGAGAGGCTTAGTCAACGGGTCTGCAACATTCAGATCCGTGTGTATCTTGCAAATCTCTATGTCTCCCTCCTTGACTTGGTCACGAATGGAATTGAAGCGTCTCTTGATGTGCTTGGTTCTCTTGTGAAATCTGGATTCCTTTGCCTAGGCAATTGCACCAGTATTGTCACAAAATATTTTCATTGGACCCGATGCACGAGGTATGACACCTAGATCGGATATGAACTCCTTCATCCAGACTCCTTCATTTGCTTCTTCCGAATCAGCTATGTACTCCGCTTCACACGTAGATCCCGCCACGACGCTTTGCTTAGAACTGCACCAACTGACAGCTCCACTGTTCAATATAAACACGTATCCGGTTTGTGACTTAGAGTCATCCGGATCAGTGTCAAAGCTTGTATCGACGTAACCATTTACGACGAGCTCTTTGTCACCTCCATAAACGAGAAACATATCCTTAGTCCTTTTCAGGTATTTCAGGATGTTCTTGACCGCTGTCCAGTGATCCACTCCTGGATTACTTTGGTACCTCCCTGCTAAGCTAATAGCAAGGCACACATCAGGTCTGGTACACAGCATTGCATACATGATAGAGCCTATGGCTGAAGCATAGGGAACATCTTTCATTTTCTCTCTATCTTCTGCAGTGGTCGGGCATTGAGTCTGACTCAACTTCACACCTTGTAACACAGGCAAGAACCCTTTCTTTGCTTGATCCATTTTGAACTTCTTCAAAAATTTATCAAGGTATGTGCTTTGTGAAAGTCCAATTAGGCGTCTTGATCTATCTCTATAGATCTTGATGCCCAATATATAAGCAACTTCACCGAGGTCTTTCATTGAAAAAATCTTATTCAAGTATCCTTTTATGCTATCCAGAAATTCTATATCATTTCCAATCAACAATATGTCATCCACATATAATATTAGAAATGCTACAGAGCTCCCACTCACTTTCTTGTAAATACAGGCTTCTCCAAAAGTCTGTATAAAACCATATGCTTTGATCACACTATCAAAACATTTATTCCAACTCCGAGATGCTTGCACCAGTCCATAGATGGATCGCTGGAGCTTACACACTTTGTTAGCATCCTTTGGATTGATAAAACCTTCAAGTTGTATCATATACAACTCTTCTTCCAAAAATCCATTCAGGAATGCAGTCTTTACATCCATTTGCCAAATTTCATAATCATAAAATGCGGCAATTGTTAACATGATTCGGACGGACTTAAGCATCACTACGGGTGAGAAAGTCTCATCGTAGTCAACTCCTTGAACTTGTCGAAAACCTTTCGCAACAAGTCGAGCTTTGTAGACAGTAACATTACCGTCAGCGTCAGTCTTCTTCTTGAAGATCCATTTATTCTCGATGGCTTGCCGATCATCGGGCAAGTCAACCAAAGTCCACACTTTGTTCTCATACATGGATCCCATCTCAAATTTCATGGCCTCAAGCCATTTTGCGGAATCTGGGCTCATCATCGCTTCCTCGTAGTTCGTAGGTTCACCATGGTCAAGTAACATGACCTCCAGAACAGGATTACCGTACCACTATGGTGCGGAACTTACTCTGGTTGACCTACGAGGTTCGGTAGTAACTTGATCTGAAGTTACATGATCATCATCATTAGCTTCCTCACTAATTGGTGTAGGAGTCACAGGAACAGATTTCTGTGATGAATTACTTTCCAATAAGGGAGCAGGTACAGTTACCTGATCAAGTTCTACTTTCCTCCCACTCACTTCTTTCGAGAGAAACTCCTTCTCTAGAAAGGATCCATTCTTAACAACGAATGTCTTGCCTTCGGATCTATGATAGAAGGTGTACCCAACTGTCTCCTTTGCGTATCCTATGAAGACACATTTCTCCGATTTGGGTTCGAGCTTATCAGGTTGAAGCTTTTTCACATAAGCATCGCAGCCCCAAACTTTAAGAAACGATAACTTTGGTTTCTTGCCAAACCATAGTTCATAAGGCGTCGTCTCAACGGATTTTGATGGTGCCCTATTTAATGTTAATGCAGCCGTCTCTAAAGCATAACCCCAAAAGGATAGCGGTAAATCAGTAAGAGACATCATAGATCGCACCATATCTAGGAAAGTACGATTATGACGTTCGGACACACCATTACGCTGTGGTGTTCCGGGTGGCGTGAGTTGCGAAACTATTCCGCATTGTTTCAATTGAAGACCAAACTCGTAACTCAAATATTCTCCTCCACGATCAGATCACAGAAACTTTATTTTCTTGTTACGATGATTTTCCACTTCACTCTGAAATTCTTTGAACTTTTCAAATGTTTTAGACTTATGTTTCATCAAGTAAATATACCCATATCTGCTCAAATCATCTGTGAAGGTGAGAAAATAACGATACCCGCCGCGAGCCTCAACATTCATTGGACCACATACATCTGTATGTATGATTTCCAACAAATCTGTTGCTCGCTCCATTGTTCCGGAGAACAGCGTTTTAGTCATCTTGCCCATAAGGCATGGTTCGCAAGTACCAAGTGATTCATAATCAAGTGATTCCAAAAGTCCATCAGAATGGAGTTTCTTCATGCGCTTTACACCAATATGACCTAAACGGCACTGCCACAAATAAGTTGCACTATCATTATCAACTCTGCATCTTTTGGCTTCAATATTATGAATATGTGTATCACTACTATCGAGATTCATCAAAAATAGACCACTCTTCAATGGTGCATGACCATAAAAGATATTACTCATATAAATAGAACAACCATTATTCTCAGATTTAAATGAATTGTAAGTGCATCTAGTGCCCCTTAGTGATTTTGGTGTATTGAAGACTTATAGGTTAAGGGACTAATGCGTTTGTGAGTGTACACAGGTCTACAAGTCTATGAGGAGTTTGATATTTACAGAGAAAGTCAACCCCTAAAAATGAAGTTCTTCGACTGAAGACTTTGGATTTCTGAAGACTTTGAAAGTGAAGAAATTGGTGTGACCTTGAAGACTTGGTATTCATTTGAGGAACATGAAGCGTGAAGACTTTTGTTTTCGTAGTTTCATTTTCTCTTTCTTGAGTCATAGGAAACACCGTACTGTTAAAGGGGGTCGAGGAAATACTAAGGAAAAATTTCCATGTGATGCTCAACTCAAAATCCTACACCTACCAATCCCTTCGAGTGAAGCCATTGGAAATCTCATATAGTTTAGTCATATTCTTCAGTGACAGAGACGAAGTTCTTCCGGTCTCTAAGGAATTTGTTCTGACAGAGGAGTTAGGAATTCGCCAGTGCGGATTGCCTACACAGTGAGGAACATGATAGCCCTGAGGAATTTGATACTCAAATTTCCGACCGTTGTTGTGCTATGCGCCAGCTGTCCCAAAAATATCTACCCACCTAACGGTCATATCATTGAAGGGCATTTATGTCTTATCATGTCGGACTGCTCCCTAGGCTATAAATAGCCGCCCCCTACAACCACTAGCTGGTTGGCTGCTCCGAGAGAAACTGACACTTGTCAATTGAGAGCATTGTTGGGAATCGTAGCATAATTTTAAAATTTTCCTACGCTCACCAAGATGCATCTATGGAGTATACTAGCAACGAGGGGAAAGGAGTGCATCTACATACCCTTGTAGATCGCGAGCGGAAGCGTTCCAATGAACGTGGATGACGGAGTCGTACTCGCCGTGATTCAAATCACCGATGACCGAGTGCCGAACGGACGGCACCTCCGCGTTCAACACACGTACGGTGAAGCGACGTCTCCTCCTTCTTGATCCAGCAAGGGGAAGGAGAGGTTGATGGAGATCCAGCAACACGACGGCGTGGTGGTGGATGTAGCGTGTCTCGGCAGGGCTTCGCCGAGCTTCTGCGAGAGGGAGAGGTGTAGCAGGGGAGGAGGGAGGCGCCCAAGGCTGAGATGTTGCTGCCCTCCCTCCCCCCCTTTATATAGGCCCCCTGGGGGGGGGGGGGGGGGGCGCCGGCCAAACCCATCTAGGGTGGGGGGCGGCGGCCAAGGGGGTGCCTTGCCCCCCAAGGCAAGTGGGAAGCCCCCCCACCCTAGGGTTTCCAACCCTAGGCGCATGGGGGGAGGCCCATGGGGGGGCGCCCAGCCCACTAGTGGCTTGTTCCCTTCCCACTTCAGCCCACGGGGCCCTCCGGGATAGGTGGCCCCACCCGGTGGACCCCCGGGACCCTTCCGATGGTCCCGGTACAATACCGGTAACCCCCGAAACTTTCCCGGTGGCCGAAACTTGACTTCCTATATATAATTCTTCACCTCCGGACCATTCCGGAACTCCTAGTGACGTCCGGGATCTCATTCGGGACTCTGAACAACTTTCGGGTTTCCGCATACACATATCTCTACAACCCTAGTGTCACCGAACCTTAAGTGTGTAGACCCTACGGGTTCGGGAGACATGCAGACATGACCGAGACGCCTCTCCGGTCAATAACCAACAGCGGGATCTGGATACCCATGTTGGCTCCCACATGTTCCACGATGATCTCATCGGATGAACCACGATGTCGAGGATTCAATCAATCCCGTATGCAATTCCCTTTGTCAATCGGTATGTTACTTGCCCGAGATTCGATCGTCGGTATCCCAATACCTTGTTCAATCTCGTTACCGGCAAGTCTCTTTACTCATACCGCAATGCATGATCCCGTGACTAACGCCTTAGTCACATAGAGCTCATTATGATGATGCATTACCGAGTGGGCCCAGAGATACCTCTCCGTCACACGGAGTGACAAATCCCAGTCTCGATCCGTGCCAACCCAACAGACACTTTCGGAGATACCCGTAGTGCACCTTTATAGTCACCCAGTTACGTTGTGACGTTTGGCACACCCAAAGCACTCCTACGGTATCCGGGAGTTGCACGATCTCATGGTCTAAGGAAAAGATACTTGACATTGGAAAAGCTCTAGCAAACGAAACTACACGATCTATTATGCTATGCTTAGGATTGGGTCTTGTCCATCACATCATTCTCCTAATGATGTGATCCCGTTATCAATGACATCCAATGTCCATAGTCAGGAAACCATGACTATGTGTTGATCAACGAGCTAGTTTACTAGAGGCTTACTAGGGACACGTTGTGGTCTATGTATTCACACATGTATTACGATTTCCGGACAATACAATTATAGCATGAACAATAGACAATTACCATGAACAAAGAAATATAATAATAACCATTTATTATTGCCTCTAGGGCATATTTCCAACAGTCTCCCACTTGCACTAGAGTCAATAATCTAGTTACATTGTGATGAATCGAACACCCATTGCGTCCTGGTGTTGATCATGTTTTGCTCTAGGGAGAGGTTTAGTCAACGGATCTCCTACATTCAGGTCCGTATGTACTTTACAAATATCTATGCCTCCATTTTGAACACTTTCATGAATGGAGTTGAAGCGACGCTTGATATGCCTGGTCGTCCTGTGAAACCTGGGCTCCTTCGCAAGTGCAATAGCTCCAGTGTTGTCACAGAAGAGAGTCATCGGGCCCGACGCATTGGGAATCACCCCTAGGTCGGTAATGAACTCCTTCATCCAGACTGCTTCCTGTGCTGCCTCCGAGGCTGCCATGTACTCCGCTTCACATGTAGATCCCGCCACGACGCTTTGCTTGCAACTGCACCAGCTTACTGCTCCTCCATTCAAAATATACACGTATCCGGTTTGTGACTTCGAGTCATCCAGATCTGTGTCGAAGCTAGCGTCGACGTAACCCTTTACGACGAGCTCTTCGTCACCTCCATAAACGAGAAACATATCCTTAGTCCTCTTCAGGTACTTCAGGATATTCTTGACCGCTGTCCAGTGTTCCATGCCGGGATTACTTTGGTACCTTCCTACCAAACTTACGGCAAGGTTTACATCAGGTCTGGTACACAGCATGGCATACATAATAGACCCTATGGCCGAGGCATAGGGGATGACACTCATCTTTTCTCTATCTTCTGCCGTGGTCGGGCATTGAGCCGTGCTCAATTGCACACCTTGCAATACAGGCAAGAACCCCTTCTTGGACTGATCCATATTGAACTTCTTCAATATCTTGTCAAGGTATGTACTCTGTGAAAGACCAATGAGGCGTCTTGATCTATCTCTATAGATCTTGATGCCTAATATATAAGCAACTTCTCCAAGGTCCTTCATTGAAAAACACTTATTCAAATAGGCCTTTATACTTTCCAAGAATTCTATATCATTTCCCATCAAAAGTATGTCATCCACATATAATAAGAGAAATGCTACAGAGCTCCCACTCACTTTCTTGTAAACACAGGCTTCTCCATAAGTCTGTGTAAACCCAAACGCTTTGATCATCTCATCAAAGCGAATGTTCCAACTCCGAGATGCTTGCACCAGCCCATAGATTGAGCGCTGGAGCTTGCATACTTTGTTAGCATTCTTAGGATCGACAAAACCTTCCGGCTGCATCATATACAACTCTTCCTTAAGGAAGCCGTTAAGGAATGCCGTTTTGACGTCCATCTGCCATATCTCATAATCATAGTATGCGGCAATTGCTAACATGATTCAGACGGACTTCAGCTTCGCTACGGGTGAGAAGGTCTCATCGTAGTCAACCCCTTGAACTTGTCGATAACCCTTAGCGACAAGTCGAGCTTTATAGATGGTCACATTACCATCTGCGTCCGTCTTCTTCTTAAAGATCCATTTGTTTTCTATGGCTCGCCGATCATCGGGCAAGTCAGTCAAAGTCCATACTTCGTTTTCATACATGGATCCTATCTCGGATTTCATGGCTTCTAGCCATTTGTCGGAATCCGGGCCTGCCATCGCTTCTTCATAGTTCGAAGGTTCACCGTTGTCTAACAACATGATTTCCAGGACAGGGTTGCCGTACCACTCTGGTGCGGAACGTGTCCTTGTGGACCTACGAAGTTCAGTAGTAACTTGATCCGAAGCTTCATGATCATCATCATTAACTTCCTCCCCAGTCGGTGTAGGCACCACAGGAACATCTTCCCGCGCTGCGCTACTTTCCGGTTCGGAAGGGGTGACTATCACCTCATCAAGTTCCACTTTCCTCCCACTCAATTCTTTCGAGAGAAACTCCTTCTGAAGAAAGGACCGTTCTTGGCAACGAAGATCTTGCCTTCGGATCTGAGGTAGAAGGTATACCCAATAGTTTCCTTAGGGTATCCTATGAAGACGCATTTCTCCGACTTGGGTTCGAGCTTTTCAGGTTGAAGTTTCTTGACATAAGCATCGCATCCCCAAACTTTTAGAAACGACAGCTTAGGTTTCTTCCCAAACCATAATTCATACGGTGTCGTCTCAATGGATTTCGACGGAGCCCTATTTAAAGTGAATGCGGCAGTCTCTAAAGCATAGCCCCAAAATGAGAGCGGTAAATCGGTAAGAGACATCATAGATCGCACCATATCCAATAGAGTGCGATTACGACGTTCGGACACACCGTTTCTCTGAGGTGTTCCAGGCGGCGTGAGTTGTGAAACTATTCCACATTTCCTTAAGTGTGCACCAAACTCGTGACTTAAATATTCTCCACCACGATCTGATCGTAAGAATTTTATTTTCCTGTCACGATGATTCTCAACCTCACTCTGAAATTTCTTGAACTTTTCAAAGGTTTCAGACTTGTGTTTCATTAGGTAGACATACCCATATCTACTTAAGTCATCAGTGAGAGTGAGAACATAACGATATCCTCCGCGAGCCTCAACACTCATTGGACCGCACACATCGGTATGTATGATTTCCAATAAGTTGGTTGCTCGCTCCATTGTTCCGGAGAACGGGGTCTTGGTCATCTTACCCATGAGGCATGGTTCACACGTGTCAAATGATTCGTAATCAAGAGACTCCAAAAGTCCATCTGCATGGAGCTTCTTCATGCGCTTGACACCAATGTGACCAAGGCGGCAGTGCCACAAGTATGTGGGACTATCGTTATCAACTTTACATCTTTTGGTATTCACACTATGAATATGTGTAACATCACGTTCGAGATTCATCAAGAATAAACCATTGACCAGCAGGGCATGACCATAAAACATATCTCTCAAATAAATAGAACAACCATTATTCTCGGATTTAAATGAGTAGCCATCTCAAATTAAACGAGACCCAGATACAATGTTCATGCTCAAAGCTGGCACTAAATAACAATTATTGAGGTTTAAAACTAATCCCGTGGGTAGATGCAGAGGTAGCGTGCCGACGGCGATCACATCGACCTTGGAACCATTCCCGACGCGCATCGTCACCTCGTCCTTCGCCAGTCTCCGTTTATTCCGTAGTTCCTGTTTTGAGTTACAAATATGAGCAACCGCACCGGTATCAAATACCCAGGAGCTACTACGAGTACTGGTAAGGTACACATCAATTACATGTATATCACATATACCTTTGGCGTTGCCGGCCTTCTTGTCCGCTAAGTATTTGGGGCAGTTCCGCTTCCAGTGACCACTTCCCTTGCAATAAAAGCACTCAGTCTCGGGCTTGGGTCCATTCTTCGACTTCTTCCCAGTAACTGGCTTACCGGGCGCGGCAACTCCCTTGCCGTCCTTCTTGAAGTTCTTCTTACCCTTGCCCTTCTTGAACTTAGTGGTTTTATTCACCATCAACACTTGATGTTCTTTTCTGATCTCCACCTCCGCTGATTTCAGCATTGAATATATCTCAGGAATGGTCTTTTCCATCCCCTGCATATTGAAGTTCATCACAAAGCTCTTGTAGCTTGGTGGAAGCGACTGGAGGATTCTGTCAATGACCGCGTCATCCGAGAGATTAACTCCCAGCCGAGTCAAGCGGTTGTGCAACCCAGACATTCTGAGTATGTGCTCACTAACAGAACTATTCTCCTCCATTTTACAGCTGAAGAACTTGTCGGAGACTTCATATCTCTCGACCCGGGCATGAGCTTGGAAAACTAATTTCAGCTCCTCGAACATCTCATATGCTCCATGTTTCTCAAAACGCTTTTGGAGACCCGGTTCTAAGCTGTAAAGCATGCCGCACTGAACGAGGGAGTAATCATCAGCACGCTGCTGCCAAGCGTTCATAACATCTTGGTTCTCTGGGATTGGTGCATCACCTAGCGGTGCTTCTAAGACATAATCTTTCTTGGCTACTATGAGGATGATCCTCAGGTTCCGGACCCAGTCCGTATAGTTGCTGCCATCATCTTTCAGCTTGGTTTTCTCTAGGAACGCGTTGAAATTGAGGACAACGTTGGCCATTAGATCTACAAGACATAGTGTAAAGATTTTAGACTAAGTTCATGATAATTAAGTTCATCTAATCAAATTACACAATGAACTCCCACTCAGATAGACATCCCTCTAGTCATCTAAGTGAAACATGATCCGAGTTAACTAGGCCGTGTCCGATCATCACGTGAGACGGACTAGTCAAGATCGGTGAACATCTCCATGTTGATCGTATCTTCTATACGACTCATGCTCGACCTTTCGGTCCTCCGTGTTCCGAGGCCATGTCTGCACATGCTAGGCTCGTCAAGTCAACCTAAGTGTATTGCGTGTGTTCCGAGGCCATGTCTGTACATGCTAGGCTCGTCAACACCCGTTGTATGCGAACGTTAGAATCTATCACAGCCGATCATCACGTGGTGCTTCGAAACAACGAACCTTCGCAACGGTGCACAGTTAGGGTGAACACTTTCTTGAAATTATCATAAGGGATCATCTTACTTACTACCGTCGTTCTAAGCAAATAAGATGCAAAACATGATAAACATCACATCCAATCAAATAGTGACATGATATGGCCAATATCATTATGCTCCTTTGATCTCCATCTTCGGGGCACCATGATCATCTTCGTCACCGGCATGACACCATGATCTCCATCATCATGATCTCCATCATCGTGTCTTCATGAAGTCGTCACACCAACGATTACTTCTACTTATATGGCTAACGCGTTTAGCAACAAAGTAAAGTAATTTACATGGCGTTATTCAATGACCCGCAAGTCATGCAAAATAATAAAGACAACTCCTATGGCTCCTGCCGGTTGTCATACTCATCGACATGCAAGTCGTGATTCCTATTACAAGAATATGATCAATCTCATACATCACATATATCATTCATCACATCTTCTGGCCATATCACATCACATAACATATGCTGCAAAAACAGGTTAGACGTCCTCTAATTGTTGTTGCAAGTTTTTACGTGGTTTGTAGGTTTCTAGCAAGAACGTTTCTTACCTACGTATGACCACAACGTGATTTGCCAATTTCTATTTACCCTTCATAAGGACCCTTTTCATCGAATCCGTTCCGACTAAAGTAGGAGAGACAGACACCCGCTAGCCACCTTATGCATCTAGTACATGTCAGTCGATGGAACCTGTCTCACGTAAGCGTACGTGTAAGGTCGGTCCGGGCCGCTTCATCCTACAATGTCGCCGAAACAAGAAACGACTATTAGCGGCAAGAAGAATTGGCAACATCAACGCCCACAACTTCTTTGTGTTCTACTCGTGCATAGTAACTACGCATAGGCCTGGCTCATGATGCCACTGTTGGGAATCGTAGCATAATTTTAAAATTTTCCTACGCTCACCAAGATGCATCTATGGAGTATACTAGCAACGAGGGGAAAGGAGTGCATCTACATACCCTTGTAGATCGCGAGCGGAAGCGTTCCAATGAACGTGGATGACGGAGTCGTACTCGCCGTGATTCAAATCATCGATGACCGAGTGCCGAACGGACGGCACCTCCGCGTTCAACACACGTACGGTGCAGCGACGTCTCCTCCTTCTTGATCCAGCATGGGGAAGGAGAGGTTGATGGAGATCCAGCAGCACGACGGCGTGGTGGTGGATGTAGCGGGTCTCGGCAGGGCTTCGCCGAGCTTCTGCGAGAGGGAGAGGTGTAGCAGGGGAGGAGGGAGGCGCCCAAGGCTGAGATGTTGCTGCCCTCCCTCCCCCCTTTATATAGGCCCCCTGGGAGGGGGGGGGGGCGCCGGCCAAACCCATCTAGGGTGGGGGGCGGCGGCCAAGGGGGGTGCCTTGCCCCCCAAGGCAAGTGGGAAGCCCCCCCACCCTAGGGTTTCCAACCCTAGGCGCATGGGGGGAGGCCCATGGGGGGGGGGGCGCCCAGCCCACTAGGGGCTGGTTCCCTTCCCACTTCAGCCCACGGGGCCCTCCGAGATAGGTGGCCCCACTCGGTGGACCCCCGGGACCCTTCCGGTGGTCCCGGTACAATACCGGTAACCCCCGAAACTTTCCCGGTGGCCGAAACTTGACTTCCTATATATAATTCTTCACCTCCGGACCATTCCGGAACTCCTCGTGACGTCCGGGATCTCATTCGGGACTCCGAACAACTTTTGGGTTTCCGCATACACATATCTCTACAACCCTAGTGTCACCGAACCTTAAGTGTGTAGACCCTACGGGTTCGGGAGACATGCAGACATGACGGAGACGCCTCTCCGGTCAATAACCAACAGCGGGATCTGGATACCCATGTTGGCTCCCACATGTTCCACGATGATCTCATCGGATGAACCACGATGTTGAGGATTCAATCAATCCCGTATGCAATTCCCTTTGTCAATCGGTATGTTACTTGCCCGAGATTCGATCGTCGGTATCCCAATACCTTGTTCAATCTCGTTACCGGCAAGTCTCTTTACTCGTACCGCAATGCATGATCCCGTGACTAACGCCTTAGTCACATAGAGCTCATTATGATGATGCATTACCGAGTGGGCCCAGAGATACCTCTCCGTCACACGGAGTGACAAATCCCAGTCTCGATCCGTGCCAACCCAACAGACACTTTCGGAGATACCCGTAGTGCACCTTTATAGTCACCCAGTTACGTTGTGACGTTTGGCACACCCAAAGCACTCCTACGGTATCCGGGAGTTGCACGATCTCATGGTCTAAGGAAAAGATACTTGACATTGGAAAAGCTCTAGCAAACGAAACTACACGATCTTTTATGCTATGCTTAGGATTGGGTCTTGTCCATCACATCATTCTCCTAATGATGTGATCCCGTTATCAATGACATCCAATGTCCATAGTCAGGAAACCATGACTATCTGTTGATCAACGAGCTAGTTTACTAGAGGCTTACTAGGGACACGTTGTGGTCTATGTATTCACACATGTATTACGATTTCCGGACAATACAATTATAGCATGAACAATAGACAATTACCATGAACAAAGAAATATAATAATAACCATTTATTATTGCCTCTAGCGCATATTTCCAATAAGCATCCCATCCTCCAAGGACTTTGAGCGAAAATCATCAAGTGAGGAAAACCCCAAACCCAAACACCTACAAACCCAAAGTGATTGAGCATCACTGAAGAGATTGATCCTGCGTGGATCCGACGCTTGTTACCTTTGAAGACTGTGCTTCTTCCAGACGGTTAGGCGTCATGGTCTAGAGCATCCAAGAGGAAATTGTGGATCGCCGAGTGACCGAGTTTGTGAAGGTTTGGAAGTCACCTGAAGACTTACCACGAGTGATTGGGCGAGGTATGTGTGACCTTATCTCAAGGAGAATATGGTGAGGACTGTGTGTCCTCAGGTTTAAATACCTAGCCGCTCCAACCAGACGTACAACTGAGACAACTGTTGGAACTGGTCTACCAAACCATTGTCTTAACCAAGCTAACTGGTTCTATTTCCTCAACTCTTTCATTTCCTCATTACTGTGTTGTATGCTTGTTCATATCTGTGTTTGAAGACTTTGACTGAAGACTTACTCAATTTCCTCAGTTCAATTTCCTCAGTCTGTTTGTCTTCATCCTGTGTTATCCTGTGTTTACGCTTTCTGTACTCTGTGCTTGTTTTCATTTCATCATGATGACTATGCTTGTGTTCTGCTATGCATACTTTTGAGTACTTATTCCGCTGCAAGTAGTTCTTCGCTAAGGAATTTCCTCACCCACAAATTCCTCAGTGAAGAATTTTTAAAAATCGCCTATTCACCCCCTCTAGTCGATATAACGCACTTTCAATTGGTATCAGAGCAAGGTACTCCCTTGTTCTGTGTGATTTTGGTTTAACCACCTGGAGTTTTAGTTATGTCGACCGCAGGTATGATCAAGGTCTCTGCTGGGTGTTCTACCTTCGATGGGACGGACTACCCCTACTGGAAGAATAAGATGCGAATGCATCTTGAGGCAATTGATAACGATCCCTGGTATGTTGTGGAAAATGGTGTTCCCTCTGTCTCACCCTCACTGAATGCTACCGATGTGAAGAGATTCAAGCAACTCGATTCTCAAGCGAAGAATATCATATGTGGCCATCTGAGCAAAGGACAGTATGGAAGAGTGAGTGCTTTGGAAACTGCTAAGCTTATCTGGGATAGGCTGTCCAAAGTAAATGAAGGAGTCTCAACTCAGCGTGACTCTCGAGTTGATGTTCTTCGCAATCTCTTCAACTGCTTCAAAATACTCGACAATGAAAATGTTCAACAAACCTTCGATCGCCTCACTGACATCTCAAATGAGCTTCAAGCGCTCGGTGCCACTGACATCACCGACCATGAGGTGGTGAAGAAACTGCTGAGATCGCTTGATTCATCATTTGATACTCTGGCATTGATGATACAAGAGCGTGCTGATTACAAGTCACTTGATCCCGCTGATATCCTCGAAAGGCTAAATACTCATGAGTTCCAGCTTGCTGAAAAGAGAGATCTCTATGGTTCAAGCTATGGCAGATCACGTGCACTGAAGGCCAAGGCAGTTTCTGAGTCTGAAGATGAAGACTCTGACAGCAGCCTTGGTGATCCTGAAGAACTGAGCCATGATCTAGCACTGCTCGTGAAGAAATTCCAGAAGTTCTCAAGACGTGGTCGCTTTGGAAGACCCTCAAGGAGCAATGATTCCTCATCCAGTGACTACAAGAAGAGGCTTTGTCACAAATGCAAGAAACCAGGACACTACATTCAAGATTGTCCTCAGTGGGAGAAGGAATCAAAGAAGAAGAAATACAAGGATTATAGTTCTGATGATGCGAAGAAAAAGAAGAAATCCTCAAAATCTTCATCATCAAAATCCTCAAAGTCTTTATCTCACAAGAAGAGCAGCTCCAAAAAGGCTCGGGCATTCATTGGCAAGGAAATGGACTCTGAGGCTGAATCTGAAGAAAATGAGGAAGAGGAGGCATCTGAGGATTCCGAATCCGGTGTGGCTAGCCTAGCCCTCGCTACTGCATTCGTCAGCAAGTCTATCTTCAACACTGAAGAAAATGATCTCACGAACAAGGCCGATGAAGGCAATGATGACTACGCTCCCACCTATTGCTTCATGGCAAAGGGTGCCAAGGTACTCAAATATACCTCCTCTGAATCAAGTGAGAATGAATCTGATGAAAACCTTAAGCCCAACTATTCTAAACTTGCTAAGATTGCTGTGAAACAACAAAGGGCCCTTGAAAAGGTTCAAAACATGCTAGACAAAAGTGATGATATGTTGGGTGAAGAAATGGATCACACTAAAACCTTGACTGAAAATCTTCAGAGACTTCAGACTAGGTTTGACAACCTTCAAGGTCATCATAACACTCTCTTGTCTGATCATGAGAAGCTTTCTTATGAATTTCTTCAAAGAAAGCAAGATCTTGAGAAGCTAAGAGTGAGTTATGAAGATCTTCAGAAGGAGCGCGATTCATTACTTGCTCAACAAATCAGCGCTGCTCAGGAAGAATTTGCTCCTCCATGTTTGAAATGCATTGAACGTGAATCTACTAATTCTTCACCTGAATGTTCAAATGCTTCTAATGCTATAAATTCCTTAACTGTCTCTGCTATCATTAATTCCTCATCTGAGGACATTGCTAGTGTCACTAACGATGCATGGCTGAAGGAATTGTACATGACAGGCATGTACAAAAGCCTCAAAGGGCATCAGACTCTTTGTGATGTGCTTAAAAAGCAGATCCTCAACAGGAACCCTAGGAAAGAGGGTATCGCCTTTGAGAGGAAACTCAATGCTGATGGTACATATTGGAAGCCTGAGCAGTACCCCAAAACCTCATGGGTTGCTGCAAAGGGACCTCCAGTTGATCCATCTAATTTATCTGGCTTTACATGTGAATCTTCTCATTCTTCTGACGAGTCATTTGACTCCAACTACAAACTGTTTAAAACTCAGAATGGTGAAGTATTTGCTAGATATGTTGGCACTAACTGCAGGAACGGTTCCCCTATGAAGAAAATCTGGGTTCCCAAAAGGTGCCTTTAAAGTCTTCAGGTGAATGTCCTCATGACACCACCTGTGAAGATTAGGAACCCCAGATCAAATTCTTCATATGGACCAAATTCTTCATATGGATCCAAGTCCTCATACAGACCAAATTCCTCACATGGATCATATTCCTCAAGAGGATCAAAGTCCTCATATGAACATCATCGTGCTAACAACTCTGTTTCGCAGGGAAGAGCCAAGGGCTATGAATATGAGCATTATTCTTCTAATCATTATGTTCATAAGTCCTCAAAGAATTTCTCTGCTTATTCATATGCTTACCCTAACTTCTCTTATGTGAAACGAAATGGATTGGCTTCTATGCCACCTTTCTCATATGGAGCTCGTAGAGTGATGAACTCTTTGCCACCCCTTCAGATGTGGGTGGTGAAGAAAAATAACTAATCTCTTCTACAGGGTCAGGTCTCCAGACGTGCTTGAACGTTTGAAGAATTTGCTGGAGACCTAAAGAGTGCCTGAAAGGACGCAGGCTAATCATGAAGAAATGAACTTTCATTTCTCACGTCCTCATACTGTTTTTAACTGTTGCATTGCTTGATGAAATTGTTCTGATGAATTGTGATGTCATATTCTTCACTGATGAAGTATATGAAGTTCGTAAGCTGCACTAATTCATCTGCAGGATGATCAACCCAAAGCCACTGAGTGGGTCCTCGATAGTGGATGTACAAATCACATGACTGGTGACAAGAATCTATTGATTGATGCTCCCTTATCACCATCGCATCTGAAGCATATCATCTTCGCTGACAAAGGCAAAAGTCAGGTATTGGGTCTAGGTAAGGTTGCGATCACAAAGGATCGACACATGGACAAAGTCATGCTTGTCGAGTCCTTAGGATGCAACCTTATGTCTGTCTCAATGCTTTGTGATCTTGATATGGTTGTTGTCTTTGGCAAGTATCGTTGTGTTGTGGTTATGGAAGCTGACAATTCCAAAGTCTTCGAAGGCTTTAGGAGAGGAGACTTGTATATTGTTGATTTCTCTACAGGACCGCAACTAGCCATGTGCCTACTTGCAAAAGCTTCAGAAGGCTGGCTATGGCATCGACGACTTGGTCATGCAGGCATGAGGAATTTGTACACGCTTGCGAAGAAGAAGCACGTCATTGGCATTGAGAATGTCAAATTCCTCAAGGATCACTTATGCGGAGCCTGTGAAGCTGGAAAGATGACCAAGGCTAAGCATCCAGCGAAGACTATCATGACCACTACTCGACCATTCGAATTGCTTCACATGGACCTCTTTGGTCCTAACCATTACTCATCTGTCACAAATGACGCATCTCTCTATGGGCTTGTTATTGTTGATGATTACTCTCGTTACACATGGGTACACATTGTTACTTACAGACATGAAGTGCAGGAAGTCTTCAAACGATTTTCCTCGAGGGCTTCAACCAACTTTGGTGTGAAGATCAAGCACATCAGAAGTGACAATGGAACTGAGTTCAAGAATTCTGGTCTTGATGACTATCTTGATGAACTTGGTATTACTCATGAGTTATCTGCTCCTTATACTCCTCAGCAGAATGGCGTCGTGGAGCGCAAGAACAGAACTCTTGTTGAGATGGCTCACACTATGCTTGATGAGTACAAGACGCCTCGTCACTTCTGGATTGAGGCCATTTATACTGCGTGCCACATCATCAACAGGGTATATCTTCATAAATTCTTCAAGAAGACTGCCTATGAACTCCTCACTGACAAGAAACCCAATGTGAGTTATTTCAAAGTCTTCAGTGCTAAATGTTGGATTAGAGATCCTCATCACAATGCTAAATTTGCACCGAAAGCACATGAAGGTTTTATGCTTGGTTACGGAAAGGACTCACACACCTACAGAGTCTTCAACACCGTTCTTCACAAGGTTGTTGAAACTGTAGATGTGCGGTTCGATGAAACTAATGGCTCGCAAAGAGAGTACCTACCCTCTGTGATAGATGAACCAGCACCTGAGGAAACTATCAAGTTCAAGGCTACTGAGGATGTCATTCCTACCGAAGAATCTGCTGAGGAATTCATTCCAGAACATGAAGAACGTCGAGCTAATGCACCTGAAGAAATTGCTGAAGAAAATGGTGCTGAAGAAAATGCTGATCAAATTCCTCGATGACAACCTACTCATCCTCGCGTTGCAAAAGAAGTGCAAGTTGAGAAGATCATGGATGACATTGAAGCACCAGGTCCTCTCACACGCTCAAAAGCTTCACATTTATCTAACTTTTGTGGGCACTATGCTTTTGTCTCTATCACAGAGCCCACTAAGGTAGATGAAGCATTTCTGGAGCCTGAGTGGATTCAGGCCATGCAAGAAGAATTACATCAGTTCGAGCTCAACAACGTTTAGGAACTGGTCAATCGTCCAGATCCTCGCAAACACAATATCATTGGCACAAAGTGGATCTACCGCAACAAGCAAGATGAAAATTGCCTTGTGGTGAGGAATAAGGCACGGCTAGTAGCTCAAGGCTACACACAGGTCGAAGGAATTGATTTGGATGAAACTTTTGCACATGTTGCTAGACTTGAAGCTATTCGCATATTACTTGCTTATGCTAACCATCATGGTATCACTTTATATCAAATGGATGTGAAAAGTGCATTCCTCAATGGTAAGCTTAAGGAAGAAGTATATGTTGCTCAACCCCCAGGTTTTGAAGATCCTAAGCATCCTGACAAAGTCTTCAGACTAAATAAGGCCCTCTATGGCCTCAAGCAGGCCCCTCGGGCGTGGTATGATACTTTGAAGGAATTCCTCATGAAGAAAGTCTTCAAACCCGGTTCACTCGACCCTACTCTTTTCACTAAATCATATGATGATGAATTGTTTGTATGCCAAATATATGTTGATGATATCATCTTTGGCTGTACTGACCAACGTTATAGTGATGAATTTGCCCATATGATGAGTGAAGAATATCAAATGTCTATGATGGGAGAGTTGAAATTCTTCTTAGGTCTTCAAATTCGTCAACAACGCAATGGCATATTCATATCTCAGGAGAAATACCTCAAGGATGTACTGAGGAAATTCGGCATGCAAGATTGCAAAGGCGTCAAAATTCTGATGCCCACAAATGGCCATCTATGCACTGATGAAAATGGTATTGACTTCAATCAAAAGGTATACCGCTCCATGATTGGTTCTTTATTGTACTTATGTGCATCTAGGCCAGATATTATGCTTAGTGTTTGCAGGTGTGCCCGATTTCAAGCTACACCGAAGGAATCACACCATAAGGCTGTGAAACATATTCTTCGATATCTAGCTCACACACCAACACTAGGATTATGGTACCCCAAGGTGTAACAGCCACGATGCGGCTATATCTCCCACGTGTCGAGGCACTACTTAGAGGCATAACCGCATTGTGATTTAGTCGCAAGAAGGGTCATCTTCACACAATCCCATGTAATGAACAAGAATGGGATAAAGAGTTGGCTTACAATCGCCACTTCACACAATACATAGATAAAACATACATCATTCAGAGCTACACACATAGGTCCGACTACGGAACCAAAATAAAAGAAGACAACCCAACTGCTAGATCCCTGATCGTCCCAACTGGGCACCACTACTGATCAAAATGAAAAGAAACAACACAACGAACAAGATCTTCATCGAGCTCCCACTTGAGCTCGGTTGCATCACCTGCACTGGTATCCTGGCACCTGCAACTGTTTTGGAAGTATCTGTGAGTCACGAGGACTCAGCAATCTCACACCCGCGAGATCAAGACTATTTAAGCTTAAGGGTAGGAAAGGGTAAGGTGGTGAGGTTGCAGCAGCGACTAAGCATATATGGCGGCTAACATACGCAAATGAGAGCGAGAAGAGAAGCAACGGAATGGTCGTGAACTAGCAATGATCAAGAAGTGATCCTGAACTCCTACTTACGTCAAACATAACCCAGAAACCGTGTTCATTTCCCGGGCTCCGCCGAGAAGAGACCATCACGGCTACACACACGGTTGATGCATTTTAATTAAGGTCAAGTGTCAAGTTCTCTACAATCGGATATTAACAAATTCCCATCTGCCACATAACCGCGGGCACGGCTTTCGAAAGATAATACCCTGCAGGGGTGTCCCAACTTAGCCCATTATAAGCTCTCACGGTCAACGAAGGATATTCCTTCTCCCAGGAAGACCCGATCAGTCTCGAAATCCCGGTTACAAGACATTTCGACAATGGTAAAACAAGACCAGCAAAGCCGCCCGATGTGTCGACAATCCCGATAGGAGTCGCACGTATCTCGTTCTCAGGACACACCGGATAAGCGAAGCGTACAGGTACCGACGTAACCCAAGTTACCAAGGGATGGTCCCGCACGGTGCTCTAGTTTGGACCAACACTTAGACAAGCA
>NC_057811.1:294965840-295034392 GCF_018294505.1 Triticum aestivum
GGGGTGGGGGGTAAAATAAGATGACCCTCGGGATCTACGACTCCCATGGGAAAAAGGCTAGGTAAGGCAAATGTAAAACCAAGGTTGGGCCTTGCTGGAAGAGTTTTATTCAAAGCGAACTGTCAAGGGGGTCCCATAAATCACCCAACCGCATTAGGAACGCAAAATCAAGGAACATAACACCGGTATGACGGAACTAGGGAGGCAAGAGTGGAACAAAACACCAGGCATAAGGCCGAGCCTTCCACCCTTTACCAAGTATATTGATGCATTAATTAAGATAAGAGATATTGTGATATCCCAACATAAACATAATCCAACATGGAGCAATCTTCATCTTCACCTGCAACTAGCAACGCTATAAGAAGGGGCTGAGCAAAGCGGTAACATAGCCAAACAACGGTTTGCTAGGAAGGGTGAAAAGGTTAGAGGTTCATGGCAAAATGGGAGGCATGAAATAGCAAGTGGTAGGTAGCGCTGCATAGCAATAGAGCGAACAACTAGCAAGCAAAGATAGAAGTGATTTCGAGGGTATGGTCATCTTGCCTGAGATCCCGCAAAGAAGAAGAATGAGTCCATGAAGAAGACAAACGGATGTAGTTGAACGAATCCTCACAACTCCGGAACGAAACCGAAGCTAACGAGAGAAGCAACCCGGAAAGAAACAAACAACATAATAAACAACCATCACATACACATGGCATGATGCAAAAACAAATATGATGCATGTCCGGTTTAATGAGGCATGGCATGGCAAAGTGCAACAAACAACACTACAAATTAAGTGGAGCTCAATATGCAACGAGTTGCATATTGACGAAACACCACATCAAATATTTAGTTCTCTCTCGGTTATGTACCCAACAATATTAAATGTTATTAAACATGGCAAGGGGGTGAAGCATATGGAAACTACCTATTTAGGCAATTTTAAATGAGGCCGGAACAACAAACAATAATTCCGGAAAATCCTCATGTTCATATCTTGGAATTGGTACTGTTCTGCCAAAAACACAATTTTAATGTTGTTAACCCGCAAAATAAAGTGAACCATGTTAAACTAGGCATTTTTCTACCCCATTTACATATAAAGTTTATTTAAATCCGAGCTACGGTTATTTAGTTATGAATTAAAGCATTTTAGTATGGCATTATGCAAAATAAACACAAACAGCATGTTAAACATTTTAATCCGATGCATGGTTGTGGAGTTATTAAGGCATGAACATGAAGGGTTTTGCTGTAAACATGCAGTTTCTCTGGAAATTAGATAAATCGTCCACTGCAGAAAAAAATAGATCGGGCTGGAACTGGTGCGCTGCTCACATTGGGCCCAGAGGAGAAGATGGGCCGGCTTGGTGAAGGAGCTGGCAGGCCGCGGCTGGAGCTGGGACTGGGCCGACTTGCGCGGAAGGCTAGGCCGAGGCGCTCGCTTGGCTTGGTCAACGCGAGCGGGCTGGAGCGGTTCGACGCGAAGCAGGGGAGGCAGCAGGCGCGGCTTGGACTCCGGCGAGGACGAGGCAGAGCAGCAATGGAGAACAGGGCAAGGAGGAGCGCCGACGGAGCAGAGGAGATCCGGTCCAGATCAGGGCCGGGGCGCGACCCTGACGGGCGGCTTGACGAACTGATGGAGGCGGCAACCCTGGCTCCTGCAGATGACAGACGCGGCGGGCGCGAGTGAGGAGGTTCACGGCGATGCGGAGAAGAAGTGGTGCGCGCGTGCAGGGTCAACGCTCGATGCAGAGCGCCGGCGCGTTACCAGTGAGCGAGACGGGTCGAGATGGAGGGCACTGGCATGCTCGTAAGACGGCGATGGAGCGAGGCTTCAAGAGCTCCTAGTGGTGCCCGTTTTGAACGGCGGGGCGGACGAGGCAGCCGGGACGGCGGCGACTTGCGGGCACGGAGGCAGTGGAGCTCGACGGGAGGCTCGGGCGCAGGCACACGACGAAGGCGAGCGGGGCGACACTGCGTTCATCCCAGGCGGGCGCTGGCAGGAGGATGGCGCACGAGGTCGGGCTCCAGGCGGTGCTCGGGCGCCGCGGACGAGGCGAAGGCCTCCGGCGAAGAAAACTCCGGGCGGCGGCGCAGCAAGAAGACGAACTTGGCGCGGGGTGCTGGTTCGGTCAGCCGGCGGCGGGGCTGCAACTGCTGGGCACGGAGGACGCCGGCTGCGGGCGAAGACGGCTGCTGGAGGAGCTCCTCTCCTTGGCACTTGGGCGACGGGGATTTGGTGGCCTGGTGCTGCAGAGGGAGGCGGCGACGGGCGACGATGCGACGAGGAGCGAGACGGGTGCTCCTCTCCTGATCCAGATTGGATCGAGGAAGCTGTGGCTGCGGGAGCTACAGGGGCACCTCTTGGACGTTGGATTTCGATCCAACGGTTCGGATGGATGGATCTGGAGTCTGGGGTGAACCGGGTGGTGGCTGAAGACGAGGAGAGAAGTGGCTGCGCAGGTGACGGCGGGGAGGATCCCGAGGTGGAGCTGGATTGGCAGCGGGGTGAGGAAAATGAGGGAGTTGGTCTAGGGTTAGATTGTTTATATAGGTAGGGGATTAGGGTAGAGGCTAATCCGGTCCTACGATCAAAATCGGACGGTCCCGGAAAAATAGGCTAGGGACACCAAATAAGAAAACAGAGATGTTTGTAGATGTTTGGGGATGATCCGAATCCAACGGTGACAACAACCCGGGTCGGGTTCGGGGAAGTTCCGGACGCGCGAGAGGGGTCTATGCACTGCGCAAGGAGGGGTTCGGTGGTTGTGCAGAGAGGGTCAAACGGTCAGACAAGAGAGAATCGAAAACACGGTTGGTCTTGGACCGGTCAACGAAGACAAGGGGGAACGCGGCAACTACGAACGAATGCAAGTTTTTAAAACATGATGGCAACGAAGTGCCGATGCAATGCAAATGATGCGATGATGAATGCAACACACAAATAAAACACAGCTGACTCGCAAAACAAGGAAGGCAATCGGAGCGTCGGTCTCAGGGCGTTACACAAGGGCTCGGCTTTTGATCTTGTTGGATATTCTGACTCTGACTATGCTGGTGATCGTGTGGATCACAAGTCAACATCTGGTACATGTCATTTCCTCGGACGATCTTTGGTCTGTTGGTCCTCGAAGAAGCAGAACTGCGTATCACTGTCTACTGCTGAAGCTGAGTACATTGCTGCTGGTTCTTGCTGTGCTCAATTGCTGTGGATGAAGCAAACTCTCAAGGACTACGGCGTCAACGTGAAGAATGTGCCTCTCTTCTGTGACAATGAGAGCGCCATCAAGATTGCTCACAACCCAGTTCAACACTCGAAGACAAAGCACATTTAGATTCATCATCATTTTCTTCGCGATCATGTGTTGAAGGGCGATATTTCTATTGAACATGTGAAGACTGAAGAACAGCTAGCCGATATCTTCACAAAGCCCTTGGATGAGAAGAGATTTAGCAAGTTGCGGTGTGAGCTAAATATCTTAGAATCTTCGAATGTTCTTTGAAGAGGACACTCATCCTAACACTTATGCAAAATTGATGACTTAGATGTGCAACACATGAAGAAACGTTTTTCTTCAATCAATGAAGAATAACACTCTAAGTGTGAAGAAATTAATGAAGAATTTGATTCTCAGAACCCTACGACAATTGTACGCGGTGTCTGAAATCATCATTCTTATACGGTGGGTCACGCCACCACAAAAGTTGAAAATCTTCAATTTGAGTTTTTTCTCAGTTTTTGAAATTCCTCAGTTGTTCATATTCTTCAACTTTGCAAAATCTTCACTTTTTCCATCATTTTTCTTCATTGGCTATATCTATATAAGTTTATGTCCTCTACAGCATTCACTTATGGCTAATTCTTCAAGTTGGTTTTTCTGCTAAGTGAATGTGATCGGACCCTTCCCCCTCTATGCTATACTCAACCCAATCTATTCACAAATTCTTCATGTGCGTTCTATTTGAAACTCGTTCAAAATCTTCACTGTGTCCTCGTCAGCTGAAGAATTTGCAAACGAAACTTTTAACTTATCTTATCCAAATTTTCGGCTTTGCCGCTCAAACCATTCCGCTTCCCACGATATACTTATCTATTCACCCACGATCTAACACGATCTCCACTTCTCAGTAAGTGGGTGACACATGTCAAGCGAATGAGAAGGGTTAGGGGCACGTTCGTCCAATTTCTTCGGGCAAACCGTTTTTCACCATGGCTATAAATACCCCCTCTCCCCTTCCTCACTTCTTTTACTCCGCTCGACCTCTCTCCAGCTCGAGCTTCTCAAACCCTAGCACCGCCGCTACATCATCGTCGCCGGTGAGGAAGAGCTTCACTGCCTCAACCTCGTCGCCGCCGTACTCGCGCCGGCCGCGGAAATCTTCACTCCGCTGCCGCCGTAGCCGTCTTCCTCCGCCAAGTTAGGGCGTGGAAGATCTGCATAGACGAACTTCACTTCTCCACCTCACAGTTCGTCGTGTTCTCCGTCCAGGGTAATTAAAAGTTACTTTTACTGCCCTCTTTGATTCAAATGATTTCTACAAAATCTTCAAAGGTGTTTATTCTTCAAATTCTTCCCACACTAAACACCTCACTTGTCATCTGTTCTTGATTCGTTTCTCTAAGCATCATTTTTCTTCAAGATTCCTCAATTGTGTGGATCTTCGATCTATACAACTCTGGAACCTAAGACAAAGAACGCTTAGTGAAATTCTTCAAGACTCATCTGGTCAAATTCCTCAAAGTTGTTCTTTTTGAAAAACCTTCTGAGAACGCATATGACCTCTCCAAATTCCTCGCAACTATACTCTGTTCACAGGTACTCATGTCCGCTGCTGAATCACTAGGTTCTCATCAACTTAACTCATTTGCAGCGTTCCTCGAAGAAAAGTTGCATACTTCTTCAGAGAGTTCAATTGTTCAAATTCCTCAACTGAAGAAAATGGCTGATGGAAAGAAGCCATAGAAAGGAGGAAAGAGGCCTGAGGTCAATACTGCCTTTGAAATCCCTGAGGACATTTATGCTGGGTAATGCACACCCCCTGAGGAAGATAAGAATCAGCGCAAGGTGCGCATTCAGAGGATAGAAAGGAGATGGGCAAAAGAGTGGAGGGAGTACAGGTATGTTACTCCAAAATACATGAAGAAATTCGCTGTTACTCCTCCATGCTCAAGACCACCATTGGCACCTGGCCAAGAGGCAGATCCCACTAGCATCAGGCGCAGTGAGGATTTTCTTGAAGAATGGGCCAAGCGCCAGGCCAAGTTGGCCAAACAGGCAAAAGATGCAGTGAAGAAATTCAACGGAGATTCCACTGCTGCTGCTGCTGAGGCCTCTGTAAGGCCGAAGAAATCCATGGCAAAGAAGCCTGCGCACAAGCCAAGTGCCTCTTCTTCAATGCCCTCATGGCCAATTTCCTCAGCTAAGCCCTCACAGCCAATTCCTCAAGCCGCTCCTGCTCCTCCAAAGTCCTCAGCTGCTCCGACAAAATCCTCAGCACCTGTGCATCTCGCCACGTGCCAAAGGACTACAGGCATCTCTATTGCCTCAGGAGCTTCGGCTAGTTCCTCAGCTGCACCAAATTCTTCAACAGGACCCTCTCTGCTGAAGACAAAGACCACTGCTAGACGAGGCTCTCGCCCAAGTCCTCACAAGAAGCAGGTCGTCTTCCAAGTGCCGTCTGAAGAAGACGAAGCTGATGATGAAGAACTTGCTGAGATCATCAGAGATAGGCAAGTCAGGGCTACTAGAGCCAAGGGCACAGATGTGCCACTGCTTTTGGATCCAAAGTTGATCCTCGACTACATTGACCTCTGGCACAAGGACCCAAACACTCCTATGCCTGATTTCAAGTTGACACCTGGCCAAAGTCACATGCTGACCCATTTCATCCAAGAAGAAAAATGGAAATATGAGAAGGCCAGGCAGATCAAGAAAGTGCAATATAAGAAGGAGAAATTTCTGAAGAACAACGTTGTCTCTATGACAACTGATGAACTTGTAAAGATCCAGTCTGAAATCAAAGTCCTCAGCGATGATTTCAACGCTTACTATGCTGATTGGAAAGGAGCCAAGGTCAGGTTTGTTAAACTGACTGAGAAGTTCACCACCAATGTTGCAGCTCCAACGCAACAGGAAATCCTCAGGCTGAAGCATCTGCTCAGCCAACTAAAGAACATGCCAGCACCATTGATGACAATCAGGCTGCTGAAGAAAATGTGAGTTCCAGGGCTGATGACTGCATTCCAGCCGCTGAAGAAATTGCCAGGGCACCCACTAGTGGTGCGCCTGAAGAAAATGAAGAGGTCAGGGCAACTGCATCAGTTGTGCCTGAAGAAAATGAACCACATAACTCTGCTCCTTCTGCACCTACTCCAACTCCAATCCTTCCATCTGCATCAGATGTGAAGAAGATCAAGGCTGTAGAACGTGCAACTGTGAAGAAAAGGAAAGCATCAGCTCCTTCAGATTCTTCAGCACCGAAGAAGATGAAGAAATTGACAAGCTCATTTGCTCATCCAATTGATGCTGTTCCAGTTTCCTCCATGCCATCAAAGGAAATCATCCCTTTTGATGAAGAATATGTGATCCCTAGCGGATCTGATGAAGAAAATCCTTCTGCTGCTTCGTCAGAGCAGATGGATGAAGAAATTGAAGTTGATAGAATCCCTTCAACCCCCACAGTATCCTCGCCTATGCCTCAGTTTACTGCTGAAGAGGCTGGCGTTGAAGAAATTGAAGAAGAAGATGTGGACATTGGCTGTACCACACCAGTGCTAAATGATGACTTTTGGGAAAGTCAGCACCCCAATTCTCCACTCTTCAGTCCACTACAACAAATTCCTCAGTCCCCAGCCACTACAGTTCAAATGGGATCTGATGAAGCTCATGAAGACATTCCAGCCGCTAGTGCTGAAGAAAATGAAAATGAAGATTTGAAGAACCAGGCTGCCACTGAAGAGGAACCAGAAATTCCTCAGCCTGAAGAACCTAAGATTGCGATTCCTGAATCATGCAACTGACTGACACTCCACTGCCCAAGCCAAAGGATCCATTCTCAAGGAAGCAACAATTCAAGGTTGATGCCTTCTTTGGCGAGCATGTATTCTTCACTGATTACAACCCTTATGACTCTGCTCGCATAAGGAAGAGGCGTTTCTGGACTGCCAGCCAGGCAAATTTCTATTCCTCAGTGCTGTTCAACAAAGACAAAGTCTTCGATCATGAGCACATTCCTCACGTGGATATGGAATCTCTGCCATGCTTCGAGCCAGTCCTCAGTGTTCTTCACGACGTTGGATTGTTAAATTTCTGCACTGCCATCTATGATTGGAATGAAGAACTTATTCTTCAATTTTATGCGACGCTGCACATCACCGGAAATTCTGAAGATGTGAATTCATGGGTGCTGGACTGGATGTCTGAAAACACTCACTACAAGGCACCAGCTATTGAATTGCTTCGTGCGTTACCACTCAGTCCTCCCCTTGAAGGTGCTTGTTGCGTCTACAATGAACCTGAGATTACCGATCACTACATGCAAGTGCTGATGAAGCCTTTGAAGCCAGGTTAGGCCCCAAGAACAAAATTCCTTGTGAAGGAATTGCTGTATGGGCCTCGGACTGTCTATCGCATTCTGACGAAGACATTGAGTCCTATCAAGGGCCACGACTCAAATGAAGAAGAAGTCGTTGGCATCATGAAGAATCTGCTTTTCAATATCATTCATGGCGTTCCCGTCAACTTCCATGATTTCTTCATGAGGACTCTGGCCAATGTCGCAATGTCACCATTTGAGTTGAAGCCTTATGCACCATGGATTATGAGATTCATCAGAACAAGGTCTTCACTCAACTACAAAGCTGATACACTGAACCATTGCAGCTACTTGCCCCCGATCGAAGTCCTCAAACGGACATTTTCCTTAGCTGATGAAAAGGGCAAGGCTACTGCTGTAATTGATGAAGGCATTCGTCCATTGGATGGACAATTTCGCAAGGCTGCATCCTACTCCACCAATGATGACTCTGCCACCCATGACTCTGCCGCAAACGCACCCAAGCAAAATCCTCAAGGCACAGCACCCAGGGTGATGACTGACCGTGAGCTTCTCCTCAGTCTTCATCAGAAGGTTGATCGCAATCATAAATGGGTCAAGCGTCAGTTTGGTTCAATTCTTCACAACATGACTGCTACCCACAATGCAGTGAAGAAAAACCACTACTACCTTCATGAAACTCTCAACCGCACCTGGGCTGTTCTGTCTCAAGTCTATAGTGAAGAAGATCTGAAGAAAATGGGTCTCAAGGAAGATCTTGATTGGGCTGCACCTCCTCCGAAGAAGTACAAGAAGGTCAAGGTTCCTTCCTTGGTGGCCAGCTCCTATTCTTCATCACGTGACACTGATGAACATGAAGACTTGGACGACACTGCCGCAGGCCCTACTACAACAAACGACCCCAACAACGCTGATGCTCCTTCATCACCTTGATATTCTTCAGGGGCGTTAGTCCTCATTTTCGACCCTTTTGGTCATTCGATGACAAAGGGGGAGAAATTTGAGTTAGTCTTCAAGCGGGTGTATCTTATATGGGCGTTTTTTTTCTAAGTTGCAACTCTCGTTCTTTTGAAGACTTTGCTGGATCGAGTTGTAAACTTAAACTCTATGGTGGCCTGATACTTTTGTTGTTTCTTCTGCATGCTTATTCCTCGTTAATGTTATTGCACGCATGCTGAACTACATCAGTCACCATATTTCATCATGCATTTCAAATTCTTCATATATTATGTCAAATGCGTGTATGAATTACAAGATATAGGGGGAGATCTCCATGATTCAACTCTTCAAGTGTGCATTGCTTCAAAAGCAAATTCCTCACTATGCACATCTTCAGGGGGAGTTCTTCTATATCTTGCAATCAAATTCCTCAATATCAGTATTTACACTTCATAAGGTTATCCCCGTTGAAAACTTAACCTATATTGTCATCAATCACCAAAAAGGGGGAGATTGTAAGTGCATCTAGTGCCCCTTAGTGATTTTGGTGTATTGAAGACTTATAGGTTAAGGGACTAATGCGTTTGTGAGTGTACACAGGTCTACAAGTCTATGAGGAGTTTGATATTTACAGAGAAAGTCGACCCCTAAAAATGAAGTTCTTCGACTGAAGACTTTGGATTTCTGAAGACTTTCTAAAGACTTTGAAAGTGAAGAAATTGGTGTGACCTTGAAGACTTGGTATTCATTTGAGGAACATGAAGCGTGAAGACTTTTGTTTTTGTAGTTTCATTTTCTCTTTCTTGAGTCATAGGAAACACCGTACTGTTAAAGGGGGTCGAGGAAATACTAAGGAAAAATTTCCATGTGATGCTCAACTCAAAATCCTACACCTACCAATCCCTACGAGTGAAGCCGTTGGAAATCTCATACAGTTCAGTCATATTCTTCAGTGACAGAGACAAAGTTATTCTGGTCTCTAAGGAATTTGTTCTGACTAAGGAGTTAGGAATTCGCCAGTGCGGATTGCCTACATAGTGAGGAACATGATAGCCCTGAGGAATTTGATACTCAAATTTCTGACCGTTGTTGTGCTATGCGCCAGCTGTCCCAAAAATATCTACCCACCTAACGGTCATATCATTGAAGGGCATTTATGTCTTATCATGTCGGGCTGCTCCCTACGCTATAAATAGCCGCCCCCTACAACCACTAGCTGGTTGGCTGCTCCGAGAGAAACTGACACTTGTCAATTGAGAGCATCCCATCCTCCGAGGACTTTGAGCGAAAATCATCAAGTGAGGTAAACCCCAAACCCAAACACCTAAAAACCCAAAGTGATTGAGCATCACTGAAGAGATTGATCCTGCGTGGATCCGATGCTTATTACCTTTGAAGACTGTGCTTCTTCTAGACGGTTAGGCGTCATGGTCTAGAGCATCCAAGAGGAAATTGTGGATCGCCGAGTGACCGAGTTTGTGAAGGTTTGGAAGTCACCTGAAGACTTACCACGAGTGATTGGGCGAGGTCTGTGTGACCTTAGCTCAAGGAGAATATGGTGAGGACTGTGTGTCCTCAGGTTTAAATACCTAGCCGCTCCAACCAGACGTACAACTGAGACAACAGTTGGAACTGGTCTACCAAACCATTGTCTTCACCAAGCTAACTGGTTCTATTTCCTCAACTCTTTCATTTCCTCATTACTGTGTTGTATGCTTGTTCATATCTGTGTTTGAAGACTTTGACTGAAGACTTTCTCAATTTCCTCAGTCTGTTTGTCTTCATCCTGTGTTATCTTGTGTTTACGCTTTTTGTACTCTGTGCTTGTTTTCATTTCATCATGATGACTATGCTTGTGTTCTGCTATGCATACTTTTGAGTACTTATTCCGCTGCAAGTAGTTCTTCGCTAAGGAATTTCCTCACCCACAAATTCCTCAGTGAAGAATTTTTTAAAATTGCCTATTCACCCCCCTCTAGTCGATATAACGCACTTTCATGAATAACCGTCTCGCATCAAACAAGATCCAGATATAATGTTCAGCTCAACGCTGGCACCAAATAACAATTATTCAGGTCTAAAACTAATCCCGAAGGTAGATGTAGAGGTAGCGTGCCGACCGCGATCACATCGACTTTGGAACCATTTCCCGCGCGCATCGTCACCTCGTCCTTAGCCAATCTTCGCTTAATCCGTAGTCCCTATTTTGAGTTGCAAATATTAGCAACAGAACCAGTATCAAATACCCAGGTGCTACTGCGAGCATTATTAAGGTACACATCAATAACATGTATATCACATATACCTTTGTTCACCTTGCCATCCTTCTTATCCGCCAAATACTTGGGGCAGTTCCGCTTCCAGTGACCAGTCCCTTTGCAGTAGAAGCACTCAGTCTCAGGCTTAGGTCCAGACTTGGGCTTCTTCACTTGAGCAATAACTTGCTTGCCGTTCTTCTTGAAGTTCCCTTTCTTCCCTTTACCCTTTTTTTGAAACTGGTGGTCTTGTTGACCATCAACACTTGATGCTCCTTCTTGATTTCTACCTCCGCAGCCTTTAGCATCGCGAAGAGCTCGGGAATTGTCTTATCCATCCCTTGCATATTATAGTTCATCACGAAGCTCTTGTAGCTTGGTGGCAGTGACTGAAGAATTATGTCAATGACACTATCATCCGGAAGATTAACTCCCAGTTGAATTAAGTGATTGTTATACCCAGACATTTTGAGTATATGCGCATTGACAGAACTATTCTCCTCCATCTTGCAGTTGTAGAACTTATTGGGGACTTCATATCTCTCAATCCGGGCATTTGCTTGAAATATTAACTTCAATTCCTGGAACATCTCATATGCTCCATGACGTTCAAAACATCGTTCAAGTCCCGGTTCTAAGCCGTAAAGCATGGCACACTGAACTATCGAGTAGTCATCAGCTTTGCTCTGCCATACGTTCATAACATCTGGCGTTGCTCCTGCAGCGGGTTTGGCACCTAGCGGTGCTTCCAGGACGTAATTCTTCTGTGCAGCAATGAGGATAATCCTCAAGTTACGGACCCAGTCCGTGTAATTTCTACCATCATCTTTCAACTTTGCTTTCTCAAGGAACGCATTAAAATTCAATGGAACAACAGCACGGACCATCTATCTACAACAACATAGACATGCAAAATACTATCAGGTACTAAGTTCATGATAAATTAAAGTTCAATTAATCAAATTACTTAAGAACTCCCACTTAGATAGACATCCCTCTAATCATCTAAGTGATCACGTGATCCATATCAACTAAACCATGTCTGATCATCACGTGAGATGGAGTAGTTTTCAATGGTGAACATCACTATGTTGATCATATCTACTATATGATTCACGCTTGACCTTTCGGTCTCAGTGTTCCGAGGCCATATCTGCATATGCTAGGCTCATCAAGTTTAACCAGAGTATTCTACGTGTGCAAAACTGGCTTGCACCCGTTGTATGTGAACGTAGAGCTTATCACACCCGATCATCACGTGGTGTCTCGGCACGACGAACTTTCGCAATGGTGCATACTCAGGGAGAACACTTATACCTTGAAATTTAGTGAGAGATCATCTTATAATGCTACCATCGATCTAAGCAAAATAAGATACATAAAAGATAAACATCACATGCAATCAATATAGGTGATATGATATGGCCATCATCATCTTGTGCCTTTCATCTCCATCTCCAAAGCACCGTCATGATCACCATCGTCACCGGCGCGACACCTTGATCTCCATCGTAGCATCGTTGTTGTCTCGCCAACTATTGCTTCTACGACTATCGCTACCGCTTAGTGATAAAGTGAAGCAATTACATGGCGATTGCATTTCATACAATAAAGTGACAACCATATGGATCCAGCCAGTTGCTGATAACTCTGTTACAAAACATGATCATCTCATACAATAAAATTTAGCATCATGTCTTGACCATATCACATCACAACATGCCCTGCAAAAACAAGTTAGACGTCCTCTACTTTGTTGTTGCAAGTTTTACGTGGCTGCTATGGGCTGAGCAAGAACCGTTCTTACCTACGCATCAAAACCACAATGTAATTTCGTCAAGTATGTGCTATTTTAACCTTAAACAAGGCCCGGGCATAGCCACACTCGATTCAACTAAAGTTGGAGAAACTGACACCCGCCAGCCACCTGTGTGCGAAGCATGTCGGTAGAACCAGTCTCGCGTAAGCGTACGCGTAATGTCGGTCTGGGCCGCTTCATCCAACAATACCGCCGAATCAAAGTATGACATGCTGGTAAGCAGTATGACTAGTATCGCCCACAACTCACTTGTGTTCTACTCGTGCATATAACATCTACGCATAAACCTGGCTCGGATGCCACTGTTGGGGAACGTAGTAATTTCAAAAAAAATCCTGCGCACACGAAAGATCATGGTGATGCATAGCAACGAGAGGGGAGAGTGTCGTCCACGTACCCTTGTAGACCATAGGAGGAAGCGTTATGACAACGTGGTTGATGTAGTCGTACGTCTTCACGATCCGACTGATCCAAGTACCGAACACACGGCACCTCCGAGTTCAGTACACGTTCAGCTCGGTGACATCCCACGAACTCACGATCCAACAGAGCTTCGGGGAAGAGTTCCGTCAGCACGACGGCGTGATGACGGTGATGATGATTCTACCGATGCAGGGCTTCGCCTAAGCACCGCTACGATATGACCGAGGTGGATTATGGTGGAGTGGGGCACCGCACACGGCTAAAAGATCAACTGATCAACTTGTGTGTCTATGAGGTGCCCCCTCCCCCGTATATAAAGGAGTGGAGGAGGGGGAGGGCCGACCCTCTACTATGGCGCGCCCTCGGGAGTCCTACTCCCACCGGGAATAGGATTCCCCCCTTCCAAGTAGTAGGAGTAGGAGAGAAGGAAGGGGAAGAGAGAAGAGAAGGAAGGAGGGGGCGCCGCCCCTCCCCCTAGTCCAATTCGGACTAGGCCTTGGGGGGGGGGGGGGCTGCCCTAGGCAGCCCCTCTCTCTCCCTTAAAGCCCAATAAGGCCCATATACTCCCCGGCGAATTCCCGTAACTCTCCGGTACTCCAATAAATACCCGAACCACTCAGAACCTTTCCGATGTCCTAATATAGCCTTCCAATATATCGATCTTTACGTCTCAAACATTTCGAGACCCCTCGTCATGTCCCTGATCTCACCCGGGACTCCGAACAATCTTCGGTACATCAAAACACATAAACTCATAATACCGATCGTCACTGAACGTTAAGCGTGCGGACCCTACGGGTTCGAGAACTATGTAGACATGACCGAGACATGTCTCCGGTCAATAACCAATAGCGGAACCTGGATGCTTATATTGGCTCCTACATATTCTATGAAGATCTTTATCGGTCAAACCGCATAACAACATATGTTGTTCCCTTTGTCATCGGTATGTTACTTGCCTCGGATTCGATCGTCGGTATCTCAATACCAAGTTCAATCTCGTTACCGGCAAGTCTCTTTACTCGTTCCGTAATACATCATCCCGCAACTAACTCATTAGTTGCATTGCTTGCAAGGCTTATAGTGATGTGTATTACCGAGAGGGCCCAGAGATACCTCTCCGACAATCGGAGTGGCAAATCCTAATCTTGATCTATGCCAACTCAACAATTACCATCGGAGACACCTGTAGAGCACCTTTATAATCACCCAGTTACGTTGTGACGTTTGGTAGCACACAAAGTGTTCCTCCGGTATTCGGGAGTTGCATAATCTCATAGTCATAGGAACATGTATAAGTCATGAAGAAAGCAATAGCAATATACTAAATGATCAAATGCTAAGCTAACGGAATGGGTCAAGTCAATCACATCATTCTCTAATGATGTGATCCCGCTAATCAAATGACAACTCATGTCTATGGCTAGGAAACTTAACCATCTTTGATCCAACGAGCTAGTCAAGTAGAGGCATACTAGTGACACTTTGTTGGTCTATGTATTCACACATGTACTAAGTTTCCGGTTAATACAGTTCTAGCATGAATAATAAACATTTATCATGATATAAGGAAATATAAATAACAACTTTATTATTGCCTCTAGGGCATATTTCCTTCATAAAGGTATGTACTATATATACCCCCACTGATGCGGAGCATCCTACAGTCATCCCCATGGACCTACCTACGTCTCCCCAAGTGCATAGTGGACTGATGACATGAGCATGTGCAAGAGCTACCAGACTGAGGTGGCTTCTCTCCTTTGTGATATTCCGTATGACCCATGTGAGACATGGATACTACCTAAAGCCGGAATGCTATGTGTGATTAGGTACAGAGAAGACCCTCTCAGAGATGCTCATGAAGATGGGAAAGTCCCCAAGTACATGGACGAAGAGGACCGACGAAAGGAATCGCCGAAGGTCTGAAGGACCCGGACATCCGCCCCCTGAAGACAGCAACAGCAGCAGCCTAGCAGCGCACAAGCTACAGGGCCCAGACATTCGGCCTGGGACATCTGGCCCGACAACCCCGTACATCCGGCGCCAGCCCGGAGATCCGGCCACCTCTATCCAGAGAACAACCGAATGCCACCGAAGCCAGCCCGGACATCCGCCCCCCAGCCCGGACATCCGGCCCGACGTGAAGGCCCGAACATCCAGCCCGACGCCCGGACATCCGGCCTCCCTATCCGCGCACAGTAAATGGGCCACCGACCCATGTATCCCTCATTCGCCCCAACTAGCACTAAGGCTATAAATAGACCTCCCCCTCTCCATCTAGGGTCAGCAATGTGATAGCTCATTTGAGATAGAGCTTTTCTCATCCACTTATCCCCTACTCCTTTGGAGACTGAGGCCTCCCCAAGGAGAAAACCCCCCAAGTGGATTCAAGACCTCCCCACAGAGAAGATCCCCCTAGTGGATTCAAGACCTCTTTCCTCATGGATCGGGACAAACTAGCTACCGTGTATCCTCCCTTGTTGACTTTGGATCTTGTGTTCCCCTTTGTGTATGTGGATTTAGCACATGTGTGATCGGTTCTCGTTGATTTGAGTGATTTCCTCTTGTGTATTCATCGTTGATAACCTACAAGTATAGGGGATCGCAACAGTTTTTGAGGTTAGAGTATTCAACCCAAATTTATAGATTCGACACAAGGGGAGGCAAAGAATATTTGAAGGTATTAGCAGCCGAGTTGTCAATTCAACCACACCTAGAGATTAATTATCTGCAGCAAGTAATCAGTAGTAAAGTAAGATGATAGTTTGATGGTGGTGACAGCAGCAATAGTAACGGTAACAGTGGTAGCAGTAATTTTGTAGCAAGTGTAATAGTGATGATAGCAGTAGTAACTTAGCAAGAACAATATAGGATAAATTTGTAGGCATTGGATCGGTGACTTGTTGGATGATATTCATCATGAGACCGTTATAACCTAGGGTGATACGACACTAGCTCCAGTTCGTCAATATAATGTAGGCATGTATTCCATAAATAGTCATCTATGCTTATGGAAAGAACTTGCATGACATCTTTTGTCCTACCATCCCGTGGCAGTGGGGTCCATATTGGAAACTAAGGGATATTAAGGCCTCCTTTTAATAGAGAACCGGAACAAAGCATTAACACATAGTGAATACATGAACTCCTCAAACTACGGTCATCACCAGGAGTGGTCCCCACTATTGTCACTCCGGGGTTGCCGGATCATAACACGTAGTAGGTGACTATAACTTGCAAGATCGGATCTAAAACATGGATATAATGATGATAACATAAACGGTTCAGATCTGAGTTCATGGCACCCGGGCCCAAAGTGACAAGCATTAAGCATGGCAAAGTCATAGCAGCATCAATCTAAAAACATAGTGGATACTAGGGATCAAGGCCTAACAAAACTAACTCGATTACATGATGAATCTCATCCAACTCCTCACCGACTAGCGAGCCTACTAAGGAATTACTCACTCCCGGTGGGGAGCATCATGGAATTGGCGATGGAGAAGGGTTCGTGATGACGAAGAATGAAGATCCCCCTCTCCAGAGCCCCAAACAGACTGCAGATCTGGCCTCCCGATGAAGAACAGGAGGTGACGGTGGCTCCGTCTCGTGGATCACGATAATTCTTTCTCCCTTATTTTTTTCTGGAAAAATAGGATTTTATAGCATTGATTTCAGGGTCTGCGGGGCCACCAGGTGGGGACAACCCACCTGGGCGTGCCAGGAGAGGGGGGCACGCCCTGGTGGGTTGTGCCCACCTAGGTGCCCCTCTCCGGTAGGTCTTGGCTCCAGAAATTCTTATTATATAAAAATTCCTCGCAAAGTTGCGTCCGATTCCGAGAACTTCTATTTCTGCACAAAAACAACACCATGGTAGTTCTGCTAAAAACAACGTCAGTCCGGGGTTAGTTTCATTCAAAAAATTCAAATTAGAGTCCAAAACAAGAGGAAAAGCGTTAGAAAAAGTAGATACGTTGGAGACGTATCAACTCTTCCAAGCTTAAACCTTTGCTTGTCCTCAAGCAATTCAGTTGATAAACTGAAAGTGAAAAAGAAAAACTTTTACGAACTCTTTTTCTCTTGTTTGCATAAATAAGCTTAAACAACACCCAGGTTTTCAGCCAACATTATAACTAACCATGCCGACAATAACTCTTAAAGATTATATTAACTCATATCAATGACATAATCAGCTAGCGAGCAATAATAAGGTATCTCAGACAGCAACACGTTGTCAAAACAACCATGATATAATATGACAATAGTGGTATCTTGCTAGCCCTTTTTGAGACCGCAAAACATAAATGCAGAGCACCTCCAAAGTTCAAGTAGCGACTGAACATTGTAATTCATGGTAGAAAATATCCAGTCATGATGCACCCGACATTAGCTACACACAATGCATAAGTCATGACAGCTGTGCTCTCAGGTTCTAGCGCTTGTTTTAGAAGGTGATAACGCAACATAAAAGTCAATAGATAGTCCCTTCGTAGAGGGAAGCCATGATTTGCAGAGGTGCCAGAGCTCAAGTTTTTGAAACAGAGGTAAATGATATTTTGGGACATGCACCCTTCTCATTTATTTCACGACCACCAGTTATCAATATCTTCCATGCTAAGCACGCTAGTGGCGGTTCCCAAGCGATAAAAGTAAAGGTTTACTCCCCCTCCACCAACAATCACATTCCACGACTTGTCCGAAACAACGGGTGCCGTCGAAACCAACAACAGTCCCGGGGGAGTTTTGTTTAATTATTTGCATATTTGAGTTCGGGACCGGGCATCCCTATTACCGCCCTTTTCTCGTGCGATGGCGAGTGAATAAACACTCGACCTGAGAATAAACTGCTTAGCATGGAAGATACTGACCACCTTCTGTTGTTCCATGAACGATCCAGGCACACAAAAATGATATTTATTTAGAAGTTTTTAGAGGTGGCGCATGCAAATTTACTTAGGACGGCAGGGTAATACCGGATATAGGTAGGTATAGTGGACTCATCTGGAATAACTTTTGGGTTCAAGGTTTTTGATGTACAAGCAGAATTCCCACTTAGTACACGTGAAGGCTAGCAGTTAGATTGAGAAGCGGCCAGCTAGAGAGCAACAACGGTCATAACCATGCATTATGCATGAGTAGGATATGAACACCATGAACATAAATATCATAGAGGCTATATTGGTTCTGATTGAACTACATGCATGAACATGTGCCAAGTCAAGCCACTCGAACATTCAGAGGAGGATACCATATCATCATACTACATCACAATCATTTTAACGCAATGTTGATACCCAAGATAAATCATTATTCACTCCCAGATACTTATGCATGGCATGAGAAACTATAATCTCTAATTGTCACTACAAACATGTTTAATCATAATGGGCTGAATCATGGATACTAGGTTAAACATATTTACACAAACAGAACAAGTCGAGTTCATACCAGTTTCTCTCTGCCAATGTCGTCATTATTGCCTTTCACTTGCATGACCGAATGATGTGAAAATAATAATAGTGCAAGAGTGCCGTGGACTAAGCTGGAATCTGCAAACACTTTATTCAACAGGAGAGGACAAGGTAAAATGTGCTCTTTATTAGATCAACAATTATTCAAATGAGAGCCACTCAACATTTTCATCGTGGTCTTCTCCTTGGTACAACTCGAATAAAAGGAAAATAAATTCAGAGAAACACACCAAAATATTTTTGGAGTTTTTGGTTTTCTTGAACAAGCAAATAAAAGGGAAAAGCAAAAACGAGAAAAACTATTTACACGGGAAAGCTCCCAACAAGCAAAAGAAGAACAAGGAAATCTTTTTGGGTTTTCTTTTTAATATTACAACTAAGCATGCATAGAAAGTAAATTAGCTACAACTAATTTTTTTTGGTTTTTCTAAAGTTTTCCAAACACACAAGAAGAAAGCAAGAAAAATAAATCTAAGCATGGATGGTACAATGAAAAAGTGTGAACACCGACCAAGGAAATAAGTAAACATGAATGTAATGTTGGTGGGAAACACGTACTCCCCCAAGCTTAGGCTTTTGGCCTAACTTGGTAGTCGATCAGTAGCCTGGATGGTAGTAGGGGTACTGAGGAGTGGGCATCCACTCATCCCACCGCCGAGACTCCTCCTCTGCCTCTGCAGCAGCCTGAGCGTTCCGGTAGGCAATGATGTCCGCAAGCATGATCCTATATCCGCCCCTGGCAACAGAATCAAACAAGGCAGGAGCAGGCAACTAAATAATATCATGAGTTTCAATGCTAAAAACCAGGTTATAAGGAATATGAATGCCATGAGACTTGTTATCAGTGAAATAGTGGTGATCCATGGTTGTGCGGTCCAGGTAAACCTTGGTCAGGTTGTAGTCATGGTGGCGTATCTCAACATTAAAGTGAGCTGCCAAACGAGTAGCAAAAATCCCACCATGTATTTTACCCTTGGATTTATTAATGTGGAGGCGACGAGCCACAATAGCTCCCAAGCTGTAAGTGTTGTCGCCCTCCAGTGCACGTCATAAAACAGCAAGGTCTGGTGAGCTGAGCGCACCCACCTTCTCTCTAGCAAGCAAGCATTTTGCAATGAAAAGTGCAAAGTAATGAACAACAGGAAATTGTAAGCCAGCAGCAGTGATAGCTGACACCCCTCTCTCATCTCCCACAGTCAAAGTGCGATAAAAGGTCTCAAACTCCGCTGGCCAAGGCTCGGATAAGCTCCCATAAGAAGGGATCATGCATATGCACAAAATTCAATAAGTGGTATCTGATGGTTTTCATCATATAAATCAAAGCTCACTTCAGGAGGATTATTCCAAGGAAGGAAAGTAAAACTTTGAACAAAGATGTTTGTGAGGATTTGGTGTTGTTCACAGTCATCTGCGATGAAGTCGGTGAGGCCGGCATTAGTAGCATATTGTGTGAACTCCTGAAGGATTCCAGCCTCTTCCAGGAACGGAGTATGCGGCCATTCACACGGCCGTACTTCCGCCAACCTCCGAGGATGGAGATCACTATCAGATGACTCCCCAATAACACCCTTGGAGTTCTTCTTGGATCCAAACTTCCTAAAGATATTCATGGTTTTCCTATGAACAAAATTCTGAAATTTATTAGCCCACAAAATTTTCTCAACAAAACTTCACAAAAATGATACCAACTACTCATAGGGATACATAGAGGCCATAGCAAGCATTCAAACTACTTAGAACTCTAAGAATTCAACATGCAAGCTCATCTACAACAGCACTAAGAGTAGCTAATTATTGAAAATTTAAACCACTAAAACAAAAACTAATTGGACAAATGGTGGAGTCACATACCAAGCAACAATCCCCCGAAAAAGTTTCGAAAACGGAGCTTCGAGCAAATAGATCGAAATCCGCGGGTTTGAGAGCAAGAACACAGGAGAGAGAGCAATGGATATTTTTTCTGGAGGTAAGTGATGATGTGGTATGAAGGGATAAGTGAGGGGCCCACATGGGGACCACAACCCACCAGGGCGCGCCCGGGGGTCCTGGCGCGCCCAGGTGGGTTGTGCCCACCTGGTGCACCTCCCTCTGATATTATTTGCACCAGAAATTCAGAAATATTCAGAAAAAAATCGTATTAAATTTTCAGAGCATTCTGAGAACTTTTATTTTTGGGTCATTTTTTGTTGCACGGGAAATTCAGAAAATAGACAAAACATGGCATTTTATTTTATTTAACTAATAAAAACAGAAAACAAAAAGTAGGGACAGAAGGTAGTGCTTACTAAATTTATCAACTTCATACCTCTAAAAAATGATCCGTTAATAAGGTTGATCAAGTCTCATTAGCAACCACTTTCAATTAGCGTGAAACCGAAGAACTTCCATAAATCACTAAGTTACCTCAATGGGGATATGAATATCCCCAACAATAAGCATTTCATATTTCTTTTTGACAGTAGGTAGAGGTATTTGAAAACTTCCAACAGTGATTGTCGGAGATTTTTCAATAACATTAATACCATTCACTTGGAATTGTTTCTTTGGAAAGTGCACCGTATGCTCATTACCATTGATATGAAAAGTGACCTTGCTTTTATTGTAATCAATAACAGCCCCTACAGTATCCAAGAAGGGTCTACCAAGGATAATCGACATGTTGTCGTCCTCGGGCATCTCAAGTATAACAAAGTCAGTCAAAATAGTAACATTAGCAACAACAACGGGCACATCCTCACAGATACCGGTAGGTATGGCCGTTGATTTGTCAGCCATTTGCAAAGATATTTCAGTAGGCGAGAGTTTATTCAAATCAAGTCTTTTATATAAAGAGAAAGGCATAACACTAACACCAGCTCCTAAATCACACAAAGCAGTTTTCACATAATTCTTTTTGATAGAGCAAGGTATAGTTGGTATTCCCAGATCTCCAAGTGTTTAGGTACTCCATCTTTAAATGTGTAATTAGCAAGCATAATGGAGATTTCAGCTTTCGGTATTTTTCTCTTATTGGTGATGATGTCCTTCATATACTTTGCATAAGGAGGCATTTTCAAGATATCAGTTAAGCGAGTACGCAAAAAGACTTGCCTCAATATTTCAGCAAAGCGTTCAAATTCTTCATCATCTTTCTTTTTAGTGGACTTGGGTGGAAAAGGCATAGGTTTTTGAACCCATGGTTCTCTTTCTTTATCGTTTTTGCTAGCAATTAAGTCTCTTGTCATACCTTTTATTCTTAGGTTGTGGGTTATCAAGATCAACAGGTGGTTCTATCTGAACATCATTGTCTGGTTCTTTATTATTTGTTTGAGTGTCTTCATGAACCTCATCATTATCTTTTTCATTATCACTAGGTGAGTGTTCATTACCAGACTGAGTTTCAGCATCAGAGATAGAAGTTTCATTATCATTATCAAGAGGTTTTTCTATTTTAGGTTCACTAGAAGCATGCAAAGTCCTATCATTTTTCCTCTTCTTTTTCTTTCTAGAAGTACTGGGTGCACTAGTGTTATTTCTTTGTGAATCTTGTTCAATTCTTTTTGGGTGTCCCTCAGGATAAAGTGGTTCCTGAGTCATTTTACCTCCTCTAGTGGCAACTCTAACAACAAAGTCATGTATATTATTATTCATTTCATCAAGTAGTTCTCTTTGAGATTTAGCAACTTGTTCTAACTGGGTTTGAACCATAGAAGCATGTGTTCCAACACCTCTAACATCATTTGAGATTCTAAATAACAAGTCACTCAAGCGAGCAATCATATCAGAATTGTATTTCAATTGTTTCATAACATTTGCATTGAAGTGATCTTGCGTTCTAATGTAGTTTTCAAACTCATAAAGGCATTGGCTAGGATGCATATTGTGAGGATTATCATTATCATTGAATTTCATTAGAAAATTTACCTCTACCACCTTAGGAAGTGGTGGTGTATTAAGCCCATGTATTTCTTCAATAGGAGGTAAAATTTTAACATCCTCAGCTTTAGTACCTTTTTCCTTCATAGATTTCTTTGCCTCTTGCATATCTTCATGACTGAGATATAATATACCCCTCTTCTTCGGAGTAGGTTTAGGCGGTGGTTCAGGAAGAGTCCAATCATCATAATTTTTCAATATATTATTCAATAATTCTTCAGCTTGCCCAACAGTTCGTTCCCTGAAAACACAACCAGCACAACTATCTAGGAAGTCCCTAGAAGCATCAGTTAGTCCATTATAGAAGATATCAAGTATTTCATTTTTCTTAAGAGGATGATCAGGCAAAGCATTAAGTAACTGGCAAAGCCTCCCCCAAGCTTGTGGGAGACTCTCTTCTTTAGTTTGAACAAAGTTAAATATTTCCTGTAAGGCAGCTTGTTTCTTATGAGTATGATTTTTTTTCCAGAGAAGTAATAAATCATATCCTGGGGACTACGCACACAACCAGGAGTAAGAGTATTGTACCAAGCTTTAGCATCACCCTTTAATGAGAACGGAAATAATTTGAGAATAAAGTAGTAGCAAGTCTTCTCATCATGAGTAAAAAGGGTGGCTATGTCATTCAACTTAGTAAGATGTGCGACAACAGTTTCAGTTTCATAACCATGGAAAGGATCAGATTCAACCAAAGTAATTAACTTTGGGTCGACAGAGAATTCAAAATCCTTATCATCAATAAAGATAGGTGAAGTAGCAAACTTACGATCATATTTCATTCTAGCATTCAGAGATTTTTCTTTATACTTGCGTAATAATTTCTCTAGATCATCTCTATCCTTACAAGCAATAATATCTCTAGTTGTCTCCTCATTCATAACATAACCTTCCGGTACCTTAGGAAATTCATATCTAGGAAGGCTAGTTCTAGCAAGTGTTTTAGGAGATTCAGTTTCAAGCTCATCATCAGATTCAACAACATCATGTTGTATTACTCTAGCAATTTTTTATCAAGAAATTCACCAAGTGGCACATCATCATTAAGCAAGGTACTAGCGTCATCATAAGCATTATCCATAGCAGAGGTAGCATCATCAATAACTTGCGACATATCAGAATTAATAGCATGTGGTGGTGTTGCAAGTTTACTTATAACAGAAGGTGGATCTAAAGCAGAACTGGATGGCAGTTCCTTACCTCCCCTCGTCTTTGAGGGAAATATCTTAGTCTTAGCATCCTTTAGATTTTTCATAGTGATAGTATGATAATAATCCCAAGTGACTCAACAAATATAGCTATGCTCCCCGGCAACGGTGTCAGGAAAAGGTCTTGATAACCCACAAGTATAGGGGATCGCATTAGTTTTCGAGGGTAGAGTATTCAACCCAAATTTATAGATTCGACACAAGGGGAGCCAAAGAATATTTGAAGGTATTAGCAGCTGAGTTGTCAATTCAACCACACCTGGAGATTAATTATCTGTAGCAAGTAATCAGTAGCAAAGTAATATGATAGTGGTGACAGCAGCAATAGTAACGGTAACAGTGGTAGCAGTAATTTTGTAGCAAGTGTAACTGTGATTATAGTAGTAGTAACTTAGCAAGAACAATATAGGATAAATTCGTAGGCATTGGATCGGTGACTTGTTGGATGATATTCACCATGAGACAGTTATAACCTAGGGCGATACGGCACTAGCTCCAGTTCATCAATATAATGTAGGCATGTATTCCGTAAATAGTCATACGTGCTTATGGAAAGAACTTGCATGACATCTTTTGTCCTACCCTCCCGTGACAGCGGGGTCCATATTGGAAACTAAGGTATATTAAGGCCTCCTTTTAATAGAGAACCGGAACAAAGCATTAACACATAGTGAATACATGAACTCCTCAAACTACGGTCATCACCAGGAGTGGTCCCGACTATTGTCACTCCGGGGTTGCCGGATCATAACACGTACTAGGTGACTATAACTTGCAAGATCGGATCTAAAACATGGATATAATGATGATAACATAAATGGTTCAGATCTGAGTTCATGGCACCCGGGCCCAAAGTGACAAGCATTAAGCATGGCAAAGTCATAGCAACATCAATCTAAGAACATAGTGGATACTAGGGATCAAGGCCTAACAAAACTAACTCGATTACATGATGAATCTCATCCAACTCCTCACCGACTAGCGAGCCTACTAAGGAATTACTCACTCCCGGTGGGGAGCATCATGGAAATGGCGATGGAGAAGGGTTCGTGATGACGAAGAATGAAGATCCCCCTCTCCGGAGCCCCAAACAGACTCCAGATCTGGCCTCCCGATGAAGAACAGGAGGTGACGGTGGCTCCGTCTCGTGGATCACGATAATTCTTTCTCCCTTATTTTTTTTGGAAAAATAGGATTTTATAGCGTTGATTTCAGGGTCTGCAGGGCCACCAGGCGGGGACAACCCACCTGGGCATGCCAGGAGAGGGGGGCACGCTCTGGTGGGTTGTTCCCACCCAGGTGCCCCTCTCCGATAGGTCTTGGCTCCAAAAATTCTTATTTATTATATAAAAATTCCTCGCAAAGTTTCGTTCCATTCCGAGAACTTTTATTTCTGCACCAAAACAACACCATGGTAGTTCTGCTAAAAACAGCGTCAGTCCGGGGTTAGTTTCATTCAAATCATGCAAATTAGAGTCCAAAACAAGAGGAAAAGCGTTAGGAGAAGTAGATACGTTGGAGACGTATCAATCGTGTTTCAGGAATTCCCCTCCAAATCATGAAAGATCGGCCATCAGGGTTCCACCCTACATTACCTTGGTATCATGAGCCATGGTTGATCACGAATTTGGAGTCCCTAGCCCCACTTTCTAGCCTAATTTTGCTTTGTTTTGTCCCAATTTCGAAAATCCCCACAAAAATGGCCCTACCAATTATTTTTGTGATTTTTTGGTGTGATGATTTTTTGTTGGATTTGATCCATGAATTGCTCTGTTACTAGTGGATCTAGCTTCCCTACAATTTCCCCCAATTTTCATCCACGAAATCCCACGAATTTTGCCCCGAAATTTTGTTTTCCCTACCTAGTTCATCGAGTTTGTCCACCGATTTGGCGCCCCGGACCTACGGCCCGTGGCCCCCGGACATCCACTCCCCGTACATCTGGCCCGACGCCTGGCAGCAGCATACGTCTCCACCACCACCATTTCCCCCCAATTTCGCCAATTTTGACCCAAGTGTCCACCATTACTTCCACATGCCATCACCGCTTTCCGCAACCACCATCACTTATCCGCTTCCACTTCTAACAATTTGACAAATTTTGTTTTGAGGATTTGAGTTGCGGTTTCTGTTTCCTAACGTGTTTCAGCTACTTAGGGACGGTCACCAACATCACCGCCGCTTATCTCCGCCATGGATTCATCATCGACAAAAACCAGTGCACATTGTGACACCATCAACCGTAAGCAAGGGCGGCAACCTCGACAACACCTTCATATACTCTCACTTGCCATTGCATTGTTAACCCTAAGCCCATTTTGCGTCACTTTCCTATCGATACTAGCCATTTGACTATCGTCGGGCAACTTTACTTGTGCACATTAGTGATCATCGATCGACACCTTCCATCCTGTATATCATCTTGGTATGAGTGCATATATCATCGTATCATCTCTTGTGTTATCAATTGTTCCTGCATATACATCATCGCCACCTTGGTTCGCAAAGTTCACATAAGTGGCCAAAGGATACTATCAAAAGAACAAAAAGCTTCTAAGCAAAGAGACAAGAAAGTGCTTGTAAGTAATAGCCATAAGATCGCCACATTGCATATCAACTTGTCATATTCGACCATCTTGGATCATCGTTAGAGAATCACCGGGAGCCATACATACATACATACATACATACATACATACATACATACATACATACATACATACATACATACATACATACATACATACATACATACATACATACATACATACATACATACATACATACTTGGGATAGAAGTCGTTACGTTTTGTCTCTTGTAGTTTGTGCGCAAGTGTCGTATCTCGCCTATTGAGCGATCGTGCTAGCGTCTCTCTAGAGTTGTCCAACAAGAGAATTTTCTATGGATTCCACATTTTGAGCTCGTTCCTTGGTTGCACGACCCCATTTATCTATCCGTGCATGTGTTTCTATGTGCCACATTTTGCTTTGGTCTACTTGTTACACTTGCGAATTTTTGAATCTCTTTCAACATTATTGAATCTTGCTAACAATCGCATAAATTTTGTACCACCATCCTCACCAAGCTACTCCAAAAGCTTTACTTGTGTAGGTGTGAGAATCGACAAGATCCGGTACCAATTGTGCTACTTCCATAATACTACTTTGGGTGATCTTTGATCCATTTTCAATATCGTATAAGGTATATTTGGTCTAGTTCTTTCCTTCCTTCCACTCACATATTTGCTTGAGATGATGGATAGGCCAAGTACTTCTACAAACCCACTCTTCATCGAGCAAGAAGAGGAGCCCAACAACTACGTCACCAAGAATCAACTATTCGGTGTGCATAGAGATTTGCACCAAGCAAATGAAGCATTGGGCAACCGCATTGACCTACTCGCTACCGACATGCGACAATCTGAAGAACTAATAAGATACTACTTCGACACCTCAATGGCAACTCTCAAGGACGATATTCGAGTCATGATGGCCACCCGCTCATCTACAACGTCCTCATCATCAAGAAGGAGACACTCAAGATGATGCTCTTTGGATACATCTTTAGATTCAAGTCACTCAAGACCTCGCTCGCATCATCTTCAAGACCATGAAGATCATAAAGCTCCACAAAATCCATTCCATGGTAATGATTTGCAAGGCTGCCTTCAAGAGCGCAAACAACAACGTCGACAAGAACAAGCCGCCATGGACCAAGAGCAAGCTCCAATACACCAAGATCAGCAAGTAAACCAAGATGGTGACGCCCTTCGACAAGAGCAACAATGACATAATGAACAAGCCCTTGAAGCCCAACATGCTCTAAATGAAGTGATCCAAGCCATCCGTGCATGCAACATAGAACAAGAAGAGGCCATCAGATGAGAGCGACAAGAATAAACTACACGCCTTGAGGAGCACCAAGAAACGAGGAACCGTGCAAGAATCCCATGCCCTCCACGTCAAGCTAATCAAGCGGAGCATGTGCAACAAGCGACGAAGACCCTCAACTAAGGCAAGAGCACCTTCACAATTGACCCACACTCATTGAAGAACAATGCTACGGCAAACTCAAGTTCACCATGCCTAAGTTCTCTGGAAGCACTGATCCCGAAGGCTACCTTTCATGGGCATTCAAGGTCGACAAGATCTTTTGTCTAAGAACTATGAAGAAGAAAAGGCCATGGCATCTCTTGAGTTCCAAGAATATGTGCTCATTTGGTGGGAGCAAGTCATAGAGCGGCGTGAAGCAAAAGGTGACCCACCCATCACAACATGGAATCAAATGAAGGATGCCATGCGAGCGTGCTTTGTACCCATGTATTATAGTCGGATCTCTTCAAGAAGTTGCATCAACTCAAGCAAGGAACCAAGTCCATTGAAGAGTATTACAAGGAAATGGAGATTGCAATTATACGAGCCAATGCCACGGAAGATGAGGAGCAAACTATGGCACGCTTCTTGAATGGATCAACCATCCAATCAAGAAAATTGCGGATTTCCAACCGTACTCAAACCTCCTTGAGCTAGTGCACCAAGCTACCAAGGCGGAGCGACAAGTGTAAGACGACTACAAGTACGCCAAGTACTCTTCCAAGACCTACAGTTCATACAATCAAGCTTCAACAACTATGACGCCTTCTACCTCGACGAAACCTACACCAAGCAACAACGACAAGTCAAGTTACAAGAAAACTTTGACATCTTCAAGTTGTCCTAATATTACAAGCAACCTCAAGCCGAGAGCTTCATCATCATCTACTCCAACAGATGAAACCGTCAAGAAAAGTTCCATCAAATGCTTCACATGTCAAGGATGAGGCCACAAGACATTTGAGTGCCCCACTCGGCGCACCATGATCGCCAACGATGACGGTACCTATGACTCCATGAGTGAGGAAGAAATGGAAGCACTTGAGCATGTGGCCATGCACCTATCGTGGTGATCTCACGGCAGATGCCATGGGATGGCTAAAAGTGGGGGGCTACGTGAGGACGCCGGTGGGTTCCAGAGGCGTGGTTGGCACGCATAAATGTGTGACACGAGACGTACCCAAGTACGGCGCCCTCCATGGGAGGTAACACCCCTAATCCTACTGAATGGATGATATGCACTAGGTTACAGAGTTGCTCCTGGAGTTGTTTGGGTGGAGGAGGAAGAAGGGCTGGGCCTCTATCTTGCCTCTCCTGTGAGTGTGTGAGTGTGTATTCTACTGATCATCGCCCACATGAAGGGAGGCCTCCTGGGGGGTCTTATAGGTCTACCCCTAGGGTTACATTGGTAAAGATAAAAAGGTGTGGGGCCCTGGTGTCATCCTCCTGGAACCGGTTGTCGGCGTTCTGGGATCGGGGGTACCCAGATCTGCCTGCCTATGGCCCATGGCATGGCTCCCTCGACGGCCTGGTATGGTCCATCGGCAAGACCTCCAAGACAAGACCCTCGCGAGGTCCCCCAGCCTCGCGAGGCGAACGATGCTGAGACCTCCCAAGGGGCAGCCCTCCGAGCCTGCCACTCGAGGAGCAGAGATTTATATGTAGGTACCCAGCTTCACAAGGTTATCCATGATGTAAGCCATGACGACCAAGGTCAGGCGGGCGCCAGCGGGCGCAGAGGAGGACAGATTCCTCTTTGGTGCTAAGGAGGCAAGGACGAACGCGGGTTCCCAAGGAATCCCCCAAAGGTTTCCATTCCGGTGCAACAAGACCAAGACCACGAGCTCGGCAGGATAGATGTCATCGCTGAGCTCACCGCTGCGTCACGACCAGAACCTTGGCAGGCGAAGACCACCTTTCATCAGGATTAGATGTACTTCCTGTCCCCTTTAAAATTGGCCTTTGTGGGATCCCTTCCCGCCTAAGTTATGAGGGAAGATGACCAAGGCCACTAGAAATATAGGCTAGTCTCCACTTTAGAGAGGGATCGGATCCATCCCACCTTTCACTACCTGAGCCCTCGCGAGGCTGCTCATCCACTGTACTACTTCATCCTCAACCACCTCGTGAGGCCAATCCACCAAAAAGCAGGAGTAGGGCTTTACACTGCAAGGTGGCCCGAACCTGGGTAAATCGCTGTGTTCATCTTCTTCCCCGCTCGCACGAACTCGACAAGGCTAGGCTGTGGGGCGGTGAGCTTGAGGCTTGAGCTGGTTGAGATCTTCGCACGCCCCTGAGTTCGAACCTTCTTGGGTCTACGGAGCCCTGAATCCGACATTTGGCACGCCAGGTAGGTGAGTGTTGAAGTCCTCCTTCCAGTTCCGCTCCGTCGCTCCCATGGCCGACGCAGGCCGAGTCCATGCTGAGCGCCAGGCTGCTCGCGTCACCCAGACAGCGCCCATGGGCTGTGGTGTCTCGCGCCGCTCTGCCTCTCCCGCAGCTAACGCTTCCACTAACCTTGCTGATCACGAGCAGCACGACTCGTTGCTGCCACCCTCCGTGCGGCGCGATGGCCTCACCGCTACTCCATACCTCACCCCAGCCACAACGTTGTCCTCTCACGGTCACCGCGGGCCGGCGAACACGCAGGATGCACTGCTCATGGCGCGCGAGCTGCTGCGCTACCGTCCCGCAAATGAGGGCTACGACGACTGGCTGGGCCGTATCACCGAGCTCGTCAACGCCGCCGGTGAGGTCCCTGCATCGTCCCGCTCGCTCCGTACCCTGCCATCCCAAGCGGGCAACGTAACCCATGGCACGCCACCTCCTCCTCCTCTGTGCAGTGCTACCTCTTAAGCACTGCGTTGGTTTCCCCTTGAAGAGGAAAGGGTGATGCAGTAAAGTAGCGTAAGTATTTCCCTCAGTTTTTGAGAACCAAGGTATCAATCCAGTAGGAGACCACGCTCAAGTCCCTCGCACCTACACAAACAAATAAAAACCTCGCAACCAACGCAATAAAGGGGTTGTCAATCCCTTCACGGTCACTTACGAAAGTGAGATCTGATAGATATGATAAGATAATATTTTTGGTATTTTTATAATAAAGATGCAAAGTAAAATAAAAGGCAATAAAAATAGCTAAGTGTTGGAAGATTAATATGATGGAAAATAGACCCAGCGGCCATAGGTTTCACTAGTGGCTTCTCTCAAGATAGCATAAGTATTACGGTGGGTGAACAAATTACTGTTGAGCAATTGATAGAATTGAGCATAGTTATGAGAATATCTAGGTATGATCATGTATACAGGCATCACGTCCGCGACAAGTAGACCGAAACGATTCTGCATGTACTACTATTACTCCACACATCGACCGCTATCCAGCATGCATCTGGAGTATTAAGTTCAAAAGAACAGAGTAATGCTTTAAGTAAGATGACATGATGTAGAGGGATAAACTCATGCAATATGATATAAACCCCATCTTTTTATCCTTGATGGCAACAATACAATACGTGTCATTTCCCTTTCTGTCACTGGGATCGAGCACCGCAAGATTGAACCCAAAGCTAAGCACTTCTCCCATTGCAAGAAAGATCAATCTAGTAGGCCAAACCAAACTGATAATTCGAAGAGACTTGCAAAGATAACCAATCATACATAAAAGAATTCACAGAAGATTCAAATATTGTTCATAGATAAACTTGATCATAAACCCACAATTCATCGGTCTCAACAAACACACCGCAAAAGAAGATTACATCGAATAGATCTCCACGAGAATCGTGGAGAACTTTGTATTGAGATCCAAAGAGAGAGAAGAAGCCATCTAGCTAATAACTATGGACCCGAAGGTCTGAGGTAAACTACTCACACATCATCGGAGAGGCTATGGTGTTGATGTAGAAGCCCTCCGTGATCAATGCCCCCTCCGGCAGGACGCCGGAAAAGGCCCCAAGATGGGATCTCACGGGTACAGAAGGTTGCGGCAGTGGAATTAGGTTTTCGTGGATGCTTCTGATGGTTTGGAGGTATGTAGGTATATATAGGAGGAAGAAGTACGTCGGTGAAGCAACGTGGGCCCCACGAGGGTGGAGGGCGCGCCTGGGGGGGGGGTGTAGGCGCGCCCCTTGGCCCGTGCTTTCCCTGTTGATTGCTTTACGTGGACTCCAAGTCCTCTGGATCATGTTTGTTCCGAAAATCACGTTCCCGAAGGTTTCATTCCGCTTGGACTCCGTTTGATATTCTTTTTCTGTGAAACTCTGAAATAGGCAAAAAACAACAATTTGGGCTGGGCCTCCGGTTAATAGGTTAGTCCCAAAATAATATAAAAGTGTATAACAAAGCCCATTAGTCATCCAAAACAGAATATAAAATAGCATGAAGCAATAAAAAATTATAGATACGTTGGAGACGTATCAAGCATCCCCAAGCTTAATTCCTGCTCGTCCTCGAGTAGGTAAATGATAAAAACAGAATTTTTGGTGCGGAATGCTACTTGGCATAATTTTTTTAATGTAACCCTCTTAATTGTGGTATGAATATTCAGATCCGAAAGATTCAAGATAAAAGTTTAATATTGACATAAAAGCAATAATACTTCAAGCATACTAACTAAGCAATTATGTCTTCTCAAAATAACATGGCCAAAGAAAGTTCATCCCTACAAAATCATATAGTTTGGTCATGCTCCATTTTCATCACACAAGAATGCTCTCATCATGCACAACCCCGATGACAAGCCAAGCAATTGTTTCATACTTTAGTAATCTCAAAAAATTTCAACCTTCACGCAATACATGAGCGTGAGCCATGGATATAGCACTATGGGTGGAATAGAATATAATGATGGGGGTTATGTGGAGAAAAAAAAGTCTCACATCAATGCGGCTAATCAACGGGCTATGGAGATGCCCATCGATTGATGTTAATGCAAGGAGTAGGGATTGCCATGCAACGGATGCACTAGAGCTATAAATGCATGAAAGCTCAACAAAAGAAACTAAGGGGGTGTGCATCCAACTTGCTTGCTCACGAAGACCTAGGGCATTTGAGGAAGCCCATTGTTGGAATATACAAGCCAAGTTCTATAATGAAAAATTCCCACTAGTATATGAAAGTGACAAAACAAGTGACTCTCTATTACGAAGATAATGGTGCTACTTTGAAGCACAAGTGTGGAAAAAAGGATAGTAGCATTGTCCCTTTTTTTGGCCTTCTCTTTTTTTATTTGGCCTTTTCTCTCTCTTTTTTGGGCCAATGCTCTATGAATGATGATCATCACACTTCTATTTATTTACAACTCAATGATTACAACTCGATACTAGAACAAAGTATGACTCTATATGAATGCCTCCGGCGGTGTACCGGGATGGGTAATGAATCAATAGTGACATGTATGAAAAATTAGGAAAGGTGGCTTTGCCACAAATACGATGTCAACTACATGATCATGCAAAGCAATATGACAATGATGAACGTGTCATGATAAACGGAATGGTGGAAAGTTGCATGGCAATATATCTCGGAATGGCTATGGAAATGCCATAATAGGTAGGTGTGGTGGCTGTTTTGAGGAAGATATAAGGATGTTTATGTGTGATAGAGCGTATCATATCACGGGGTTTGGATGCACCGGTGAAGTTTGCACCAACTCTCAAGGTGAGAAAGGGCAATGCAGGGTACCGAAGAGGCTAGCAATGATGGAAGGGTAAGAGTGCGTATAATCCATGGACTCAACATTAGTCATATAGAACTCACATACTTATTGCAAAAATCTACAAGTCATCAAAAGCCAAGCACTACGCGCATGCTCCTAGGGGGTAGATTGGTAGGAAAAGACCATCGCTCGTCCCCGACCGCCACTCATAAGGAGGACAATCAAAGAACACCTCATGTTTCAAATTTGTTACATAACGTTTACCATACGTGCATGCTACGGGACTTGCAAACTTCAACACAAGTATTTCTCAAATTCACAACTACTCAACTAGCACAACTTTAATATTACTACATCCATATCTCAAAACAATCATCAATCATCAAACTTCTCTTAGTATTCAACACACTCATAAGAAAGTTTTTACTAGTCTTGAATACCTTGCATATTAGGACTAATTTCCCACTTTAAGCAAATTACCATGCTGTTTAAGACTCTCAAAAATAATATAAGTGAAGCATGAGAGAATAATAGTTTCTATAAAACAAAACCACTGCCGTGCTCTAAAAGATATAAGTGAAGCACTAGAGCAAAAACTATATAGCTCAAAAGATATAAGTGAAGCACATAGAGTATTCTAATAAATTCCAAATCAAGTGTGTCTCTCTAAAAAGGAGTGTACAGCAAGGGTGATTGTGGTAAACTAAAAAGCAAAGACTCAAACCATACAAGATGCTCCAAGCAAAACACTTATCATGTGGTGAATAAAAATATAGCTCCAAGTAAAGTTATCGATGGAAGTAGACGAAAGAGGGGATGCCTTCCGGGGCATCCCCAAGCTTTGGCTTTTTGGTGTCCTTAGATTATCTTGGGGTGCCACGGGCATCCCCAAGCTTAGGCTCTTGCCACTCCTTGTTCCATAATCCATCAAATCTTTTACTCAAAACTTGAAAACTTCACAACACAAAACTCAACAGAAAATCTCGTAAGCTCCGTTAGCGAAAGAAAACAAAACACCACTTCAAGGTACTGTAGTGAACTCATTCTCTATTTATATTGGTGTTAAACCTACTGTATTCCAACTTTTCTATGGTTTATAAACTATTTTACTAGCCATAGATTCATCAAAATAAGCAACACACGAAAAACAGAATCTGTCAAAAACAGAACAGTCTGTAGTAATCTGTAACTAACGCAAACTTCTGGAACTCCAAAAAATCTACCAAAAGAGGACGACCTAGACAATTTGTTTAATGATCTGCTGCAATTGTAATCAATATTTTATCAGTTCTGGTGATTTTTAACAATTGTTTTCATGAACAGAAAGTTTCTGGAATTTTCAGCAAGATCAAATAACTATCATCCAAGAAGATCCTATAGGTTTAACTTGGCACAAACACTAATTAAAACATAAAAACAAATCTAACCAGAGGCTAGATCAAAGATTTATTCCTGAACAGAACCAAAAAGCAAAAAATTAAAAATAAAATTGGGTTGCCTCCCAGCAAGCGCTATCATTTAACGCCCCTAGCTAGGCATAAAAGCAAGGATAGATCTAGGTATTGCCTTCTTTGGTAGGCAATCCATAAGTAGCTCTAATAGATTCATATGGTAATTTTATTTTCTTTCTAGGGAAGTGTTCCATGCCTTTCCTTAATGGAAATAGGAATCTAATATTTCCTTCCTTCATATCAATAATTGCACCAATCGTTCTAAGGAAAGGTCTACCAAGAATAATAGGACATGAAGGATTGCAATCTATATCAAGAACAATAAAATCTACGGGCACATAGTTCCTATTTGCAACAATAAGAACATCATTAATTCTTCCCATAGGTTTCTTAATGGTGGAATCCGCAAGGTGCAAGTTCAAAGAACAATCATCAAATTCACAAAAACCTAGCAAATCACATAAAGTTTTTGGAATCGTGGAAACACTAGCACCCAAATCACACAAAGCATAGCATTCATGATCTTTAATTTTAATTTTAATAGTAGGTTCCCACTCATCATATAGTTTTCTAGGGATAGAAACTTCCAACTCAAGTTTTTCTTCATAAGATTGTATTAAAGCATCAACGATATGTTTAGTAAAAGCTTTATTTTGGCTATAAGCATGAGGAGAATTTAGCATGGATTGCAACAAGGAAATACAATCTATCAAAGAGCAATTATCATAATTAAATTCCTTGAAATCCAAAATAGTGGGTTCATTAATATCTAGAGTTTTGATATCTTCAATCCCACTTTTACCAATTTTTGCATCAAGATCTAAAAACTCCGAATTTTTGGAACGCCTTCTAGGTAAAAGTGGCTCATATTCAGTCCCATCATAACCAAGATTCATATTGCAAAACAAAGATTTAATAGGAGACACATCAATAACTTTTAGATCTTCATCTTTATTTTCATAGAAACTAGAAGAACACGCTTTCACAAAGCAATCTTTCTTAGCACGCATCCTAGCGGTTCTTTCTTTGCACTCATCAATGGAAATTCTCATGGGTTTGAGAGACTCATTGATATCATTCTTAGGTGGAATAGATCTAAGTTTCAAAGAATCAACATCCAGAGAAATTCTATCAACGTTCCTAGCCAATTCATCAACCTTGAGCAATTTTTCTTCAAGCAAAGCATTGAAATTCTTTTGTGAATTCATAAACTCCTTAACACTAGTCTCAAATTCAGAGGGCGTCTAATTAAAATTTCCATAAGAATTGTTGTAGGAATTACCATAATTATTAGAGGAGTTACTAGGATACGGCCTAGGATTAAAGTTTCCTCTATACGCGTTGTTACCAAAATTATTCCGACCAACAAAATTCACATCCATAGATTCATTATTATTCTCAATCAAAGTAGACAAAGGCATATCATTAGAATCAGAAGAAACACTTTTAGTAGCAAATAATTTCATAAGTTCATCCATCTTTCCACTCAAAACATTAATTTCTTCTATCGCATGCACTTTTTTATTAGTAGATCTTTTGGTGTGCCATTGAGAATAATTAACCATAATATTATCTAGGAGTTTAGTAGCTTCTCCAAAAGTTATTTCCATAAAAGTGCCTCCCGCGGCCGAATCTAAAAGATTTCTAGAAGCAAAATTCAATCCGGCATAAAAAAATTGTATAATCATCCAAAGATTCAAACCATGTGTAGGGCAATTACGTATCATTAATTTCATCCTCTCCCAAGCTTGTGCAACATGTTCATGATCAAGTTGCTGAAAATTCATAATATCGTTTCTAAGAGAGATGATTTTAGCGGGAGGAAAATACTTAGAGATAAAAGCATCCTTGCACTTATTCCATGAATCAATACTATTTTTAGGCAAAGATGAAAACCAAACTTTAGCACGATCTCTAAGCGAAAAAGGAAATAGCTTAAATTTAACAATATCATTGTCCACATCTTTCTTCTTTTGCATATCACACAAATGAACGAAGCTATCTAGATGGGTAGCGGCATCTTCACTAGGAAGGCCGACAAATTGATCTTTCATGAGAAGATTCAACAAAGCAGCATTAATTTCACAAGATTCAGCATCGGTAGGAGGAGCAATCGGAGTGCTAAGAAAATCATTGTTGTTGGTATTGGTAAAGTCACACAATTTAGTATTGTCTTGAGCCATCATGACAAGCAAGCAATCCAACACACGAGCAAACAAGAAGCAAGCGAGAAAGAGGCGAACAGAAAAGAGAGGGCGAATAAAACGGCAAGGGTGAAGTGGGGGAGAGGAAAACGAGAGGCAAATGGCAAATAATGTAATGCGGGAGATAAGAGTTTGTGATGGGTACTTGGTATGTCTTCACTTGTGCGTAGACTCCCCGGCAACGGCGCCAGAAATCCTTCTTGCTACCTCTTGAGCACTGCGTTGGTTTTTCCTTGAAGAGGAAAGGGTGATGCAGTAAAATAGCATAAGTATTTCCCTCAATTTTTCAGAACCAAGGTATCAATCCAGTAGGAGACCACGCTCAAGTCCCTCGCACCTACACAAACAAATAAAAACCTCGCAACCAACGCAATAAAGGGGTTGTCAATCCCTTCACGGTCACTTACGAAAGTGAGATCTGATAGATATGATAAGATAATATTTTTGGTATTTTTATAATAAAGATGCAAAGTAAAATGAAAGGCAATAAAAATAGCTAAGTGTTGGAAGATTAATATGATGGAAAATAGACCCGGCGGCCATAGGTTTCACTAGTGGCTTCTCTCAAGATAGCATAAGTATTATGGTGGGTGAACAAATTACTGTTGAGCAATTGATAGAATTGATCATAATTATGAGAATATCTAGGTATGATCATGTATATAGGCATCACGCCCGCGACAAGTAGACCGAAACGATTCTGCATCTACTACTATTACTCCACACATTGACCGCTATCCAGCATGCATCTAGAGTATTAAGTTCAAAAGAACAGAGTAATGCTTTAAGTAAGATGACATGATGTAGAGAGATAAACTCATGCAATATGATATAAACCCCATCTTTTTATCCTCGATGGCAACAATACAATACGTGTCGTTCCCCTTTCTGTCACTGGGATCGAGCACCGCAAGATTGAACCCAAAGCTAAGCACTTCTCCCATTGCAAGAAAGATCAATCTAGTAGGCCAAACCAAACTGATAATTCGAAGAGACTTGCAAAGATAACCAATCATACATAAAAGAATTCACAGAAGATTCAAATATTGTTCATAGATAAACTTGATCATAAACCCACAATTCATCGGTCTCAACAAACACACCGCAAAAGAAGATTACATCGAATAGATCTCCACGAGAATCGTGGAGAACTTTGTATTGAGATCCAAAGAGAGAGAAGAAGCCATCTAGCTAATAACTATGGACCCGAAGGTCTGAGGTAAACTACTCACACATCATCGGAGAGGCTATGGTGTTGATGTAGAAGCCATCCGTGATCAATGCCCCTCCGGCAGGACGCCGGAAAAGGCCCCAAGATGGGATCTCCCGGGTACAGAAGGTTGCGGCAGTGGAATTAGGTTTTCGTGGATGCTTCTGATGGTTTGGGGGTACGTAGGTATATATAGGAGGAAGAAGTACGTCGGCGGAGCAACATGGGCCCCACGAGGGTGGAGGGCGCGCCTGGGGGGGGGGGGTAGGCGCGCCCCCTGCCTCGTGCTCTCCCCGTTGATTGCTTTACGTGGACTCCAAGTCCTCTGGATCACGTTTATTCCGAAAACCACGTTCCCGAAGGTTTCATTCCGTTTGGACTCCGTTTGATATTCTTTTTCTGCGAAACTCTGAAATAGGCAAAAAAAACAGCAATTTGGGCTGGGCCTCCGGTTAATAGGTTAGTCCCAAAAATAATATAAAAGTGTATAACAAAGCCCATTAGTCATCCAAAACAGAATATAATATAGCATGAAGCAATCAAAAATTATAGATATGTTGGAGACGTATCATGCAGCATCGGCCATGAGCCCAGGCACGATGCGCACCCACGCGACCCGCCGCGTGGGGCGCCGGCATGGGATGAGGCAAGCTGCCAGGTAGTGCAACGGCCACAAGGTGACACATGTGCGCTCCCCGCACCATCGCGCCAGCATCAAGACCATGCACCACCGGAGGCTGGGGTGCATGGACGTCAAGACTAAGCTCCCCCCCGTGCGTGCTGCGCCTGTGAGCGCAGTTGGCTGCTGCGCCTGCACCATGGAGCTGCGCTGCATCGTCTAGCCTGACAAGTTCAAGCCAGACCTTCCTCCGCACTACGACAACACCCCCGCCCTGCGGAGTTCCTCTAGCTCTACTCGCCGAGCATCGAGGCAGCAAACATCGACAAAAAGGTCATGATGAACTGGTTCCCCATGGCCCTCAAAGACAGCGTGCGCTCCTGGATCCTGCACCTCTCGGAGGGGTCGATCTCCTCTTGGGATGAGCTTCGCGAGCGCTGCATCGCCAACTTCCAGGGCACCCACGACCGCACCGCTGCAGCGAATGATCTGCGACCCGTGAAGCACCAGCCGGGCGAGACCCTGCACAAGTACATACAACGCTTCCTGTATGTTCGCCTCAAGATCCCGAAGGCGTCGGACGAGGCCATCATCTCGGTGTTCACCGATGGCGTTCGTGACGTCAAGATGAAAGAGGAGTTTCCCATCCACGACGATTTGTGCTCGGCCCTAGAGATGTTCAACCTGGCGAACAAGTGCGCAAGGGCTGAAGAAGGCCGCCTCTCCCTCCTCGAGCTTCCGGAGGCCGATCCCGAAGACAAGAAGGCCAAGGCTAAGGAGGCGAAGCACAAGGGCCCTGCCGTGCTCGCGGCTGAGCCTGAGATGAAGCGTGACCGCGACCACGATGAGCCTCCCAGGGGCAACCACCCGTTCTGCATTTTCCACAACGTACATAGCCACAACACCAACGACTGCCGGAGCTTAGGACACTCCGTGATGGGCGCCTAGGCCGCCGCACCGAGCATGGTGACCATGGCTATGGCCGTGGAGGAGGCCGCGACGGTGGCCGCTGGGACAACCGCGACCCTCATCGGGACTGGCGCGACTAGCCTCGTGAGGACCACTGGCGTGATGAGCCTCACGACGGACCCTGGCATGACCAGCCTCGTTAGGCCCGTCCTCAGGGCAGTGCCAGCCTCCCTCCACTGCCGCCGCCGCTAAGGAGAAACGACAACAACCGACACGATGATGGGGTTGGGGGTTTCCAGGAACCTCGTGCGATCGCCTTCATCTTGGGTGGCGCCCAAGCCCCTGCCTCTCACCGCATCTTCAAGCAGTTCTCTCGTGTGGTGAACGCGGACATCCCAAAGCTTGAGGCCGCGCGTCCCCTTAGGTGGTCGCAGTATGCTATCACCTTCGACTCCAAGGACCACCTCAAGTGCTCAGCCGCCGTAGGCGCGCTCCCCATCACTATAAAAAAAGACACATCCGTGACATTTTGGGCCGAACGCAAATTTTTTCTATCATACTTATGACACTTCTATGACGATAATTGTGACAAAACCCGATATCATCATAAATGTGGTGGGGTCCTACTTCTATGACAAAAAGTTATGACAGAAAATGGGCTTTTCGTCCTGGGCGGGCCGGAGACGCAGCTGCATGACATTCTTTGGGCCGTCCATGACGGAAAAAAACGTGGTAGAAGCGAGGGCGAGGAAAATATCGGGGTGTTCCCGGTTATGGTGGGTGGTCGGGGCCGAGCGATGCGCGTTTCTCTCGTATATGCACGCGCGTGGGTGCGAGGCGTTGGGCTCTAACTGAACCCGAGCGATTGCACTGCAGGCTACACGTTACTGAACCCGAGCGATCGATCGATGGCTGTTAACTGAACCCGATCGAGTGATTCCTTCGCTACTGCTGCTAACTGAAGCCGATCGATGCCGCCTCTGGATGAACAGTGAGCGTTGCTGGGGGGTTTGGATGAACAGTTCCCGGTGGGGGTGGGTGAACAGGACCCCGTGGTGTTGCCTCTGGATGAACAGGACCCCGATTGATCGAGCCGGTTGGGGCTGGATGAACAGGACCCCGTGGAGGGCAGGATGAACAGGACCACCCCATGGAGGGCTGGATGAACAGTAGATGGTGGAGGGCTGGATGAACAGTAGCCCGTGGAGGGGTGGTTGAACAGGAGCCCGTGGAGAGGGCTGGTTGAACAGTAGCCGGTGGAGTAGCGCGCGGTGGAGGTTGGATGAACAGGAGACCATGGATGAACAGTCGCAGGTGGAGGCTGGAGGAGGTCGACGGTGGATGAACAGTAGCCCGTGGAGGCTGGAGGGGGTCGACGGTGGAGATGAACAGTATCCCGTGGAGTCCCGTTTTGCGGTACGCCACACCCCTCCCGATGAACAGGATCCCCATTTCGACCGTAGCGCTCCAACACAAGTCCGTTTCCTCCGTTTTGTGGTACGCCACACCCCTCCCGATCAACAGGACCCCCGTTTCGACCGTAGGAGGTCCGTTTCCTCCGTTTTGCGGTACGCCTATCGGTGTACAAAAGAAGGGGCGCACCTTTGTACCCCTTTACCTGTGCACGGGCAGTCGGAGCCGCGCCCACGGCCACACCAAGCAGAGCAGGGGAGGTGAACCAAGGTAAAACTGAAGCCCGAGGCAGCCAGAGCAACGCCAAGACCAAGGACGCAAAGAAGGAGAGGGGCGGAGCAGTTTCCCCCAGCAAGACCCTTGCCGGGGACGGCCTCAGCAGCCCCGGCAAGACCCTTGCCGGGGCAGCACGCCCAAACACCAATGGAGCGAACCACCCTTGAGCCCACGTCCCCAACACCATCAACCACGGTGGGCCAGGGCTCGAGAGGCACCTCCGTGGTAGCATGCAGATCTTTGTGAAGACAAGGAACACTCAAGATCAGATGAGGATTAGAAGACGACGACCGTCGGCAAGATCCTTGCCGAGGAAGGCCACCAGACCCCCGGCAAGATCCTTGTCGGGGACGACAGCGCACCGCGGCAAGACCCTTGCCGGGCCACCCGGCAAGGCCCTCGCCAAGGACGCCAGCAGGGCCACTGCCAGGACCGCACCAACCAAGTCTCCGCCGCCGTTCGCATGGAGCTGCCAGCTCAACCAGCTGAGCAGGCACCTGCGTGGCAACATGCAACTCCCGGGCCAACTCATTAAGCGCCTCCGTGGCGGCATGTAGATCTTCGTGGAGGCTCCACTACCGCGCCACCTCAGCTGCCTGTCTGCCTACATGGCGCCGCACGCATCATTGGCCGGGGCGCGTGTCGAAGCGACGAGAAGCAACGACGGACGGGACGGGCCTCGCCCCCGTCCCCAATAAAGCTAGGGGACACCTCAGTGGCGCATTAAATGCGTCTTGTCCTGTAATACGAGCGATAAGCTCGTAATACTGTACGCCTTTCCACCTCCTGTATGCCACTGTGGCAGCCCCTTTCGACTATAAAAGGAGGCCCATGGCATACTGGAGAAGGATTCGGCTCTTTGGGACCACGCACCCCACCATAGCTAGTTCGTGAGCTCAAGAACTCTCTGAAATACACCCACCAAAGCAGGACTAGGGTTTTACGCATCCTCGCGGCCTGAACCTTGGTAAACGATCCTCGTGCTGATTACTAATCCTGCTCTTCTCGCAACCCTGCGCCCCGGCAACTGTAGTAGGGATTCTTGTGATCCCATAGGTGTCGTTCCACACCGACATCTTTGGCGCGCCAGGTAGGGGGCGCAATTTTGAGAATCTGGTCTGGTAGTTAGACTAGCGGTTCTTCGTCGCCATGGCTCCCAAGAAGGAGACGACACGGAGAAAAGAGCGCCGCCTGCGAACGCGAAGGACGCCAGCACGGCAACAGAGAAGCTAAGTTATTCAGAGCCTTGAGTTATTTCCTTTTATATATAAGGTTATCGTCCTCGGAGATCTTGCCTATGTATGGAAAACCTGCACGCGAAGGGGCCCTCCCGCGATTGACAACGCCCTTGTTCTGTTTCGAGTCTGCTCAACAGCTCAAAGCGGCCGCGTCGAGAGTGGCGGGGTAGCCTTCCGCACTTGGCAACGCTCCCGACTCTGACTCGAGTCAAGCTCGACAGTTCAGGCGGCCGCGCTAAGGGCGGTAAGGTGGTTCGCCCGGCAGCAAGCACACCCGGCAGGCCAATTGGGATCCGTCCCCAAGACGCCGCCCTGGGTTTACGCGTCGGCAAGCCTACCCTGTTATGTAGGGTGGACATACAAGGAAAAATCGAACGGGAAAATAACATGCATAATATCAAAAGTGCTGCAGAGTCATATTACATCAAACTGTTGTTGCGGTTCTAATTAGAGATAGCAATTGTCTTGGTTGTTAACCTGCAGCAGCGATAAGAAACGGGGTGCCTAATCCCAGCGCTGGCCCTCCACCCTCAGAATTCCACCGACACGGCTGATGATGGGCTTGATGCGCTCCCTGAGCGGCGCGAGGTCAGTACCCTCCGGCAAGCTCTCCAGCGCGGCGTCGAAGTCGAGGTCGGGGTACCAGTGTGCCACCTTGGTGAGAACCTTGGTCATGGCGCCCTGGCAAAGCCTCCGGGCCTCGTCGGCCAGCGAGGCCGCCCGGTTGGCGTGAAGCTGCTCCAGGGCCCCGAGAACACACTCGAAGAACAAGGTCAGCTTGGCGTTGGTGGTCCCGCTGCGCTCTGGGGCGTACCTCACGCTTGGCATCCCCATGGTAGCCAGCTGCACAGTGATCCTGTCGGCGACGTCCTCGAGGCGGCCGATCCAGCGGTTCACGCCCTCCTTGAAATCCTTATGCTCGGCGGCCTCGTTCTTCTGCAGCTGCTTCTCGGTCTCCAGTTCCTTGGCCAGGGCCCCCTCCCAGGCTTTGGCCTCCGTGAGCATCCCCTCGAGGCCCTCCAGTTTCAGCGTGATGTCTTTGATGGACTTGTTAGCCTCGGAGAGCTCCTCGGCCCTGCTGATGGCCGCGCCTTGCGCCTCCGTCAGGGCACCGTTGAGCATGTCCTTCTCCTGGGACAGCTTCAGGGCCTGCTCCTTCAGCCCGTCCCGCTCCACCTCCAGCTCCTTCACCTTGCCGGCGTGAACCAGAGCCTGGGCGTCGAGCGCCTCCCTGTGGCTCTGCTCTAGCTCTTGGGTCTGCTGCAAGACAAGTTTCTCCACCTCCTCGTCCTTGGCGCGGAGTTTGGCGTCAAGGTCCGCCTCGCGTTTGGCGAGGTCATCCTCCTGGGAGTTCAGCGCGGCCTGGTGCTGGGTTTGGGCGGCCTCGGCTGCCGCGGCCAAGCCCGCCACCGTCTCCTGGGCCTTCTCGATGTCGGCTAGCTTCATGGTGAGCTCCACATCACGCTTGGCCAGCTCGCCCTGGGCGGCCTTCAGCTCGTTGCGAGCCTGGCGGAACCAGTCCTGCGTCTCGGCGACGCGCTTCTGGAGGTCCGCCTCCGCCTTCTCCGCCACCGCCGTCCTGGACTTAGCCTTGTCCAGGCGGGCGCGGTGAAGCGCCTGGAGCTTCCGGAAGCTGGCGCCCATGGCGTGGAGGAGCCGCTCTTCCTGGGAGCCTTCGCCACCAACGCTCGGCTCGTCGACGACCTCAAGCCCGGCGGCGGCAAGCACTTCGTCGTCGAACACCTCTCCCTCAACGGGTGTCCTGGTGCTCGATGCACCTGGAAGGTGGACGAACAAGTCGTCACTCACCCTCAGGTACTTGCCGGAGCCGGAAGCAGTAGAGGAGGAAGGCCGGTCATCAGCCACCTCCTCCTCCTCCTCGGCAGCGGCCCTGCCGGCCTCCCCGGCAGGCCCCTTGCCGGCCTCCTCAGCGGTGGCCTTGCCAGCCTCCCCGGCAGACCCCTTGGCGGCGTCCTCAGCAACGCCCTCGGCGGCCTCCTCCGTGGCGATCTCCTCAGCGTCCGCCTCGGCGGCCTTGGCGACGTCCTCGATGATGGCGTCCACGTCCTCTGGGTTCACCGAGGAGGAATCTGGACACCAAAGAAGGGAGTGAGGCAAGGCCAAGACCAAGAACCAGAAAGAAAAAAGGAACAGGGACGAAAGGCGAGCGACTTACCAGCGCCAGTGCCAGGCTGGGAAAAAGAAGTCCCCTCCTTGCCAACATTTGGCGTCGAGGCAAAGACGCCAACGCCCAAGTTCTCCTCCTCCTCCTCCATGTGCATGGGCCCGGTGCTTGACGCCCTTACCGGGGACGCCCCTCGGGGCGGCGTGGTCGATGGGGGCGGTGTGTTGGGAGTAGCCCTCTCCGGCTCCTCCTGCTGCAGCTCTCCTCCTGCATACCCGACAAGGTCAGCACCAAAGTATCGTACCCCAGACACATGTCGACGAGGGGAGGGTAACGAGCTCACGTTGGGGGCTGGACCGGGGGCTGCTGTCCGGGCTACTCAGCACCACAAGTGGTGCCTTTGAAGTACCAGCCGGGGGCTGGCCGCCCGCCGAGGTCTTGGCCCTCTTCACCCTTTGGGCCAGCATCTCCGCATCCCTGCCAAGATGAAAACAAGTCAAGACAAGCGACACGGATTGAGGAAGCAGAGATGACGGGAAGGAGCCAAATACTTACCCGCCGTCCACCTCCTCCTTTGCTGTTTTCCTCTTCCTCCTTGGGCTGAGGGATCCGTAGTCGAAAGTGACCCCCGCGTCGGCGTCTGCCGGTGGAGGAGAGGAGGGCGGAGTCTGTGGGCCTGTGGACGAAGAAGAAGCAGATGCCTTCTTCCTCGCTGCCGCGGCCTTCACCACCTTCTTCACCGCCGCGACCCTCGTCTGACGTGCGGCCTCCTCCGGGGACTTTGGCCACCGTGCAGCCCTGGCGGGCCGCACCAGCTCACCGGAGGTGGTCCGCTGCAGGACTCGCCCTCTCCCCATGGCCGGAGGGTCAACAGCCCCGGCCTCCTCTTCCGACGATTCGTCGGCCGCTTCCTCAACCAGAGGAGCCTCGGTGCCGGCGCTGCTGGCTTCCCCAGCGGCCGCCGCCCATCGGGCGAGCTCCTCCTCCTCCGCGGCCGTCGCGGCCTTGTCCTCCACACCACCAGCGTTGCCGACCTCCTCGGCGAGCTGCGCCTCCCTCACCCTGGTGGCGATGTAGTCCAGTTCCGCCTGGGTGGTGTCCTGGATGAGCAGCCGCTCGGCGTCGGCGTTGATGTACCCCTCGTGCAGAGTGTCAAAGAAGTGTTGCACCTCGACGTCCTCCGGCTCCTTCCAGCTCGGGTCAGGGCCATGCGCGTTGCAGTCCGGCATCATGGCGATGGTCTCGGTCCGGCACGAGTTATTGCACAGCGGGACCACCCCCGCCGGTAGCTTGAACAAAGGCCCCTTGAAGACCTTCCCGGCCTTCGCGGCGGCCCTCGCGACCTTGCCGGTCCGCTCGACCTCGCCGTCGCGGCCCACATCGAGCTGGAAGAGCCGCTGGCAGAAATGGGCATGTCCCATCACTGTGAAGTTGTGGTCGATGCCAGGGCGAAGCCGCATGATGTCGGCGGGGTTCGTGAAGAGCCAGGCTGGCCTCCCCTTGTTGTGCAGTGGAGCGATCCAGCGGCAGATGAAGTCCGCCCCGATCATCTCAAGGGTGAGCCCGGCCTTGGTGAGCCGAAGGATCCTGGTGGTGGCGACCGTGAGCTTCTCGTCATCAGCGTCGACGTCACTCCAATCGCTTCTGCGGACCGGCATCGCCCGGCGAACTTCGCAGAACGCCGGCGGGTCCTTCTCTTCTATCCAGCACCATCGGCCCCGCCATTCTTCCCACCTCTCCTTCATGGAGCCCTCTGGATACGCCCCCTTGGACCTTGAGATCCAGGCGATGCAACCGGAGATGGCGCCCCCTGGTTGGATCCGAGGGGAGAAGTAATGGCGAAAGAGCGTCGTGTTGGGGTGCACCCCGACGAAGCCTTCGCAGAGGTGCGCGAGGAGGGCCATGCACGCCACAACATTTGGGGTAAAATCCAAGAGGCGGAAGCCAAAGGTGTGCATGATGTCGCTGAAGAAATCGGAGAAGGGAGGACAAAGCCCGCAGGAAAAATAGTCGACAAAGAAGGGGTACTGATTTGGGGCAGCCTCGGCGCAGTTGGCGGGGATGACGCGTGTGGCTGGATACCCCGACTTCTCTCCCCCCGTCTTCACCCCCCACAGGGGCCTGAAGGCTTCCCGAAGCTCGAACACGTCAACTGTCGAGGGGAAGAAGACGGACTGCGTCCGCTGCACCGCCAGCGCACTCTCCGGCGTCTCCGCCGCTCCGGCATCCTTAGCCACACCCTTGCCCTTGGCGGATTTCGGCGCCATGGCGGCTGGGGGAGAAGGGCAAAGCAGAGGGCGGCGGGAACGCAACGGCGTCGAACAAGAGCGAAACTTGGAGAAGAAGAGGAAGACGAGCGGAGGCTTCCGAGATTGGGATTGCGCAGAGGGTAAAGGCACAGTGCGCTCGCGGTTATCCCTTTTTATGGGGGAGCCGCGGGTCGCGCTGCACATTACTGCGATGTGACGCATGCGTGCGGGAACCGCCCCACGCATGCCGCCCACGTCATGCGCGCGGGTCGTGGGAAGCGCAGCGCGCGAAAAGTTTTACTGCGGTAAAAACCGCCCCGCCTGGCCGTGCACCGTTTTGGGCCTGGCCCAACAACGTGTCGTGCTTATGTGTGGCCCAGGCCCGGGGGCTCCTGTCGGTGTACAAAAGAAGGGGCGCACCTTTGTACCCATTTACCTGTGCACGGGCAGTCGGAGCCGCGCCCATGGCCACACCAAGCAGAGCAGGGGAGGTGAACCAAGGTAAAACCGAAGCCCGAGGCAGCCAGAGCAACGCCAAGACCAAGGACGCAAAGAAGCAGAGGGGCGGAGCAGTTTCCCCCAGCAAGACCCTTGCCGGGGACGGCCTCAGCAGCCCCGGCAAGACCCCTGCCGGGGCAGCATGCCCAAACACCAATAGAGCGAGCCACCCTTGAGCCCACGTCCCCAACACCATCAACCACATTGGGCCAGGGCTCGGGAGGCACCTCCGTGGTGGCATGCAGATCTTTGTGAAGACAAGGAACACTCAAGATCAGATGAGGATTACAAGACGGCGACCCTCGGCAAGATCCTTGCCGAGGAAGGCCACCAGGCCCCCGGCAAGATCCTTGCCGGGGACGACAGCGCACCGCGGCAAGACCCTTGCCGGGCCACCCGGCAAGGCCCTCGCCAAGGACTCTAGTAGGGCCACTGCCAGGCCCGCACCAACCAAGTCTCCGCCGCTGTTCGCATGCAGCTGCCAGCTCAACCAGCTGAGCAGGCACCTGCGTGGCAACATGCAGCTCCCGGGCCAACTCATTAAGCGCCTGCGTGGTGGCATGCAGATCTTCATGGAGGCTCCACCACCGCGCCACCTCAGCTGCCTGCCTGCCTACATGGCGCCGCACGCATCATTGGCCGGGGCGTGTGTCGAAGCAAGGAGAATCGGCGACGGACGGGACGGGCCTCGCCCCCGTCCCCAATAAAGCTATGGGACACCTCAGCGGCGCATTAAATGCGTCTTGTCCTGTAATATGAGTGATAAGCTCGTAATACTGTACGCCTTTCCACCTCCTGTATGCCACTGTGGCAGCCCCTTTCGACTATAAAAGGAGGCCCATGGCATACTGGAGAGGATTCGGCTCTTTTGGACCACGCACCCCACCATAGCTAGTTTGAGAGCTCAAGAACTCTCTGAAATACACCCACCAAAGCAAGACTAGGGTTTTACGCATCCTCGCGGCCCGAACCTGGGTAAACGATCCTCGTGCTGATTACTAATCCTGCTCTTCTCGCAACCCTGCGCCCCGGCAACCGTAGTAGGGATTCTTGTGATCCCATAGGTGTCGTTCCACACCGACAACGCCAGACCCCTCCCGATGAACATGATCCCATTTCGAACATGGCCGGTCGAACACAAGGCCGTTTCCTCCGTTCTGCGGTATGCCAAGCCTCGTTTCCATCGGCTGTTCTGTCCAAGCCCTCCCGATGAACACGACGACGCATTCCGTTCCGACCCAGCCAGTTGGCTCCCCATGAACACGACGATGACACAGTTTCTCCATTCCGACCCAGCCATGTACACGAGCCCTGGCCGTACGTATGCGCGAGTAGGCATTCGAGACCCTGCCCGTATGTACGTACGTGGCCATATTTTCTTTCTTGCACACTGGCCACTGTACGTACGTGTACATGCTACGTGCGCGCCTCTACTACGACACGTGCGCGCCTCTACATCAACCAGTATGTACGTACACATTTGCGACCAGAATGACAATGCTACATACGCTTCGACCAGGTGGGTCCCGACTGTCAGGCACTTCCTTGCGTGCGAAGATGTAGCTGGTGGGTCCCAGCAGTCAGGGGGGCGAATCGTTTTTTTGCCCGGACGCACTTCCTTGCGTGCGAATATGTAGCTGGTGGGTCCCAGCAGTCAGGGGGAAACGTTTTTTCGCGAAATACGGTGGCCCATCCGGTGGGTCCCTGCTGTTAGGTGGAGGAATAATTATTTTGCCCGTAATAAGGAGGCACTTCCTTGCTGCGGTCGTGGACCCAGCTGTCAGCCTCTCCACGTACAGTCCACGTCTGATGGAAGCCGTTCCTTGACCATGTTGACCACGCCGCGCCGAGAGCACCAGGGCGGTGGACGACGGCGAGGCCTAGGAGCCGCGGAAGACGTGGCAGTGGATGCCCACGCGTAGAGGAGTACGAGGGTTCACTCGTTCGCTGCGGTGTGAGGCTACCGTCGCCGCAGAATAACAGGGGGTGTGGGTGAGTAGAGGGATGGCCTGGCCAGCGGTGGGAATAGTAGGGGGCGGTGAGGCCTCCGCGGCAGCACAACCGGCCACGGGAGGCAGGAGCATGCGGCACGACCGGCGCTGCTTTGGGCGGCTGGAGCAACAAGACCAGAGGTTGAAGAAGCACAACGACCGTTGGATGTACATCGTACGATCACTGGAGCTAGAATCGTTCATATTGACTAAGTTGACAAAGCACTCCGTCCCCGTCAACTTAGTAGGCCCACAAGTCAGCCTCCCACCAAGGTGGGTCCCAACTAGCAGGGGGAGTATTCATTTTTTTGTGCGTAATAAGGAGGCACTTCCTTGCGTGCGAAGATATAGCTGGTGGGTCCGACCTGTCAGCGGTGGGAACATTTTTTTCACGAAATATAGAGGCCCATCCGGTGGGTCCCAGCTGTCAGGTGGAGGAATCATTATTTTGCGCGTAATAAGGAGGCATTTCCTTGCGTGCGGCCGTGGACCCAGCTATCAGCCTCTCCACGCACAGTCTACTTCCGATGGTGTCGTTCGTTGACCACGTTGACCACTCCGCGCCGAGCGCATCCAAGGTGGTGGAAGACGGCGAGGCCCCGGACAGCAACGAGCCGGAGATGGGAAGACGCGGGAGTAGAGTCGCAGACGGAGAGGTGTACGAGGGTTAACTGGTTCTGGTGCGGTGTGGTTCGGCAGTCGGTGGAGAAGAACAGGAGGTGTGGAGGGGTGGAGGGATGGCCTGGCCAACGGTGGAGTAGCGCTTCACAGCGAAGCATGCTAAGCAGAGCTGCTAGCAGTAGGAGGCGGGAGCAGGTGGTCCCGACGGCGCTGGAGGAAGAAGACGAGAGATTGAAGTTGGATGCCAGTCGTTGGATGTAAATCCAACGGCTAACGATGTCAGAATCATTTGTTGACTAAGTTGACAACGACTTGCATTGGCTTCGGCCTATTGGCCCACATTTCAGCCTCCAAAAATGTGGCACGTATTCAACCCATTTTTTCAGAATTTACAGTCTTTTTTTGCGGGGTAGAATTTACAGTCCATTTGATCTTTTTTTTTTGAATTACAGTCCATTAGCTGGGCTAGGTGAACAAATAATGTAGCGTCCATGCGACCCATTTATGTTTTTCCTAAAAAATTACAGGCCATTTTTCACTTTCTCGAAATACACGATTTTGCTGGGCTGATTCTAATTATAATGTTGGGGTGGGCACAGCAATGTTATCAAAAAATAAACAGGGGCTGAGCATTTTGTTATATATATATTTAAATAATAAGTGATTTATTATTACATTGGTCCTTAAATCTTACCAAGCTTTTGTACACAATCACTAGGATTTTCGTTGCCAAAAAAATCCAGGATTTTATTGTTAAGAAATTATTTTTATAAGTTAACAAGATGTGGGATATTGTTTTTATACACATGTAAGTATCTGTTAAATATATGATGACAATAACAATAATATATAATGACATATAAAATAATTTAAATATATATAATATAGTTAGAAGGGAAACATAAGTGGGACCAGGCGTTCCTATTCTTATATAGAAAAATAGAACAGACCTCTGCGTTTTCTTCAAAAAAATAATACATAAATTGGGCTGCCGATGTTTCAGGAAAAATAAAACCTCGGATGGGAGGTCCATAGGCCGGTCGATAGATGACAGCCCTCAAGAAAATACACACAACCTTATGGACCTCCCTTCCGAAGTCGTGGGCTGTGCATGTTAAAAAAGAAAGCCTAGACGGGGCAGCCCAATACCCAGCTGATATTTGCTACCCCAGTGATAATAAATGATGCCTGCCAGCTCCCCGGCTTCATTGTGAATTTATCTCCTATAGTAACTACGTTGAAGCACCTAAAAAAATGTAACTATGTTGACAAACCCGTGGGCCCCAACGTCAGTATAGCATTAGGAGGAAATATTTTTTCGATGAGGCACTTGCTTGCGTACGGCCATAGACCTGGTGGGTCCCGACTGTCCGCCTCTCCACGTACAGTCCTCTCCAGATTCCTCTCATTTGTTCAGCATGTTAACAACGACAGATAACAACGTCGCAGCGAGCGCACAAAGGTGTAGGAGGAGATCCGACCACCTGAGGAAGTGCCTTATTAGTAACGAAACAACTGAACTAGCCCAGTGGCCGAGTGACACTACCCGATAGCTGTTCCGCGCGGGTTCGATTCCACCTGTGCAGAGAAAATATCTCCAAATTTTTTGCCTCTGCCTTTATTGACATGTGGGTCCCAATTGTCATCTACGCACACCACGTCCTACACTTGCCAAAACTTCGTCCCTCGTTTTCTCTGTTTTTCGCACACTCGACATTGTGTGGGCATTTTGAAAATAGCATATCTTTTTGACTGTGCATCATATGAAGATGTGCTATGCATGAATGTTGATCAACATGATGTTAACTGGCTGGTAGTTCTAGTTTCGACCATGAATAAAGCTTCCAACATGATGTTAACACTGTTTGAAAAGGCCGTGTTAATATAAATGCTCTGCCTCTGAAAGTTGCAGTTTCTTATCTGAAACTGAACTTGGAGTTTCTTATCTGAAACTGAAACTTGCAGTTTCTTATCTGAGAATCACATTGTCTGCACTTTTATACTCGTATGAAACTACATTTTTTTAAGTGCTAAAAATAGATCTCTAGAATTCATAAAATACTTCATATACTCAATACTGCAAATCTGAAATTCAAAAGACATTCATATCTGAAAGTACTCTCAAAATACACAACACAAAACACAATTCAAAACCTGCAAATACTAACAACCCTAAGCTCCTCCTGACAATTCACAACCCGCCTGACTATTGGTCTAGGGGGGGGGGGCAAATCCCTCCTATTCCTCGGCGGCAGACAGCCGCCCCGTGAGACAATGTGAACGGCGAGGGAGAGGATGGTGGGGAAGCGTCGTCGGGCCAACTGTTTTTCTCCTCTTGCAGTTGGGTTCGGTCGACGAAGACTCCACCGGCTCGCTCTGGCACGACACCGTCACAAACAGCACCCTGTAGATGCTCGATCCTTCAATTTCTGGTGGATGCTCCATCTGGGATCGATACTCCCACCACCGCTCCCTCACGATCGGATTCGGTGAATCTGTTTGCTCCATGGCCCATAGGAGCAGCTCTATGTACTCCCGCGCGACTCCCTCCGGGAGTATCGCTGCCTTTTCGCTCTGTTGCATATATTTGGCCATGGATGTCGCCGTCGCCGCTAGTTGGTCCTTGTTGTCAAACCAAGACTGTATCTCCAACATCCTAGCTAGCTTCCCAGGGTCACCGTTTGTGATCCTCACGTATCGGTTGTACTCCTCCATCGATCTACTTCTCCACAACACCTTCACTCGCCGGCGGTGGTTTTTGAATGGAAGAGGAGAGGAGCAGCGCTGGTTTTAGTTTAGAACGGGAGAGGAGCGACGCTGGTTTTGGATTGGAACAGGAGAGGAGGGGTGGTGGTTTTGAAATGGAAGAGGAGAGGAGCGGCGCTGGATTTAGATTGGAACAGGAGAGGAGCGGTGGTGGTTTAAGAGGAGAAGAGCGGAAGAGCGGCGCTGGTCTTGGAAGTATTTTTTGTTTTGCGTATTTTGGGTCAAAGTTTGACCACGTACTGTATTTGACAAGCAAAATGTGAATGCATGTCACCAAAAATTGTATCGTTGGTTCGTATCTGAATGTACTTTCAAATTATATTATTTTTGTAACGTATAACATATATTTTATTTGCAAAAATCATGGTCTATGACCCAGAATAAAAGGGAGACTAGTTAATGTGGGGTCGCTTTCTTAATTGAAGTGTAAATTGATTTTGATTTTGATCCAGTCACAACACGCCGGCCCTCTCGTCCAATCCTAAATCGCTGTCGCACGCTCCTCTCCCTCTTCTCCATTGCAAAACCACCTCCTCTCCTCTCCATCATCTCCATTCCAAAACCACCGTCTCGCCTCTCCCTCTTCTCCATTGCAAAACCACATCCTCTCTCCTCGGACGAGGATCCCCTGACGTAGCCCATCCTGCCATTGAGACACTGACACATGGGTCCCACCAAGCGCGGGGCCCACCTGTCAGCGACCGGAAGGCAGGGGAACCTCTCCTCTCCATCATCTCCATTCCAAAACCACCGTCTCGCCTCTCCCTCTTCTCTATTGCAAGACCACCGTCTCTCCTCCCATCATCCAAAGCTAGCACCAGACCACTCAGAAGGACATCTATGGAGGGGATGCAGCAGCGAATCAGGCAGATCGCCAGCGGCGACCAGGCAAAGTTAGCCAGGTTGAAGGAGATCCTTACTTGTTTGACAATGAGTGGGAGATTTCGAGGACGGTGAGGGCCATGTGGCAATGTATGCGTAAGAGCGAGACGACGGCGATGAGGGCGGCGATGTACTCCTCGGCGGCAGTCACGCCGCAGTCCTTCGAGTTCATAAAGTATCTCCTCTGGGCGATGGAGCAGACAGATTCGCCCGAGGAGAAAGTCAGGCAGAGGTGGTGGGTGTACAGGTCGAAGGTCGAGCACCCAGAGGATAACGAATCGATCGAGTACGGTGTGCCATTCGTGAGGGTGCAGAGCCAGCCGGAGCCACAGGAGTATTCGTTCTCCCACCGCAAGGGGAGGCCGGATGGCGCGACGTCGCTTCCCCGCCGTTCTCCACGGTTCCCTCGACGCTCGCCTCGTTTCAACAGCGTCGGTAGGGTTTAAGGTAAGCTTCGCACTAAACTAATCTTCCATCTGCTCATGCTTACAATCAGTGTGACAACTAATAAAAATCATGCTTACAATCAGTCTCCGAGTACTACGCCAATCACCCTAAAATAGCTCTGGACCTTTGGGTCAAAGTTGTGACACGGTGTACAAATAAAGAAAAATAGATTGCTGCTTCTTTCAGAAAAGAGTACACCTCTAGAAAACTGCCAATATAAGCTACTAGTATTTTTTTAAGTCTAAGCTACTAGTATTTGGTTAGAGGATTTGTTGTCGAGAAAGATCCGTCCACAGTGAGCGCCACACATCCCACCGATGGTGGTGGATGACAATGCTTAGATGGAGCAGGGTTGGTGTCGGTAATTTTTACTTGACACCTCGCACTCTGCATATATGCCGGTTCCATCCGTACATTTGTGCAGTTCCACCAAAATGTAGCTGAATAACCCTGTTTGCACAGATAATGAAAAGGCATGATTAGATTATAGTGGCACTAGTTGATGAAACGTACACTAATAAACAGAAGAAAATATTACATCATACTGCAAATCGACCCAAGTCTCCCCGATACACCTTCTGCCAGTGACGAACATCAGTGTACAGTGGTAGTACAAGGAGGGGTCTTGAGACATTCAAATCTCTATTTTTGTGCAGATCAACTGAAATTAAGCACCCCAGTTTGCAGAAATGCTTAAACATTAACAATGGGACTAGTTGATGAAACATACATTAACAAAGAGAAGCACTTTCTTTATCTACATTGGAAATGAAATGATAGAGAGGACACTCGCTCTATTTTAACTGTATTATTACTTCATTTTATCAGTGACACTAGGGTCGAGCAGGTGGCAAATGAGGTGTACCGTGCGTCACAAGGATGAAGGCCGGGGGTGCTTAGACTGGGATGCTGAAGCTGGCTCTTTCAGTCCCTATCTTCCCCCTGATGTTTCTGTGGTAGCATTTGGATTGTAATCCAAACTTGGTCGAGCTGGTGCTACATCCCCCTACCTACCTAGCTTATGTGGCGAACTTGTCTCCTGCTAGTACTCAGTCCGTTCTAGTAGTATTTGCATAACTGCCCGTTTACACTAAGATGTTGTCGGATAATGGTTCTCTATGGTTGGGTTTATTTAATGAAATCAGAGGGAACCCCCACTTTCGATATATAAAAAAACTGTGGCACTAGCGGTGCCAAAACATTGCCTCAAATTAATAGTGCCACTAGATTAAAGTGCAAAATAATAACATTACTGCTTTATCATGGGAGTGCCAAAACAGTAGCACAAGAGCAGGATCAACATGCAGGATCTTTGGCAAACGGTCAGACCAAAAAGGAACATACCTCGTGATGGGAACCATATCTGCAGTCGACGCCATCGTAGAAGGGATGACACCAGTCATCAACATGGATGATTCAATTCATGGGACCTTTTGGTGCAGTTCACCTAAAATGAAGCAATGTCCCATGAGCTAGCACCTTCTTCTTCTTCTTTTAAGAAAAGGGCTCCAGCCCCGGTTCCATTTCCATCAGAAAACGAAACCCACAGAGCTTCTTCATTAGTTGCAATAAAATTGAGCAACATCAACGTTGATCGTGAAGCTCCTGGAGAGTAGGTGGACCAGGACAGCTGCATCTCTAACGAAAAGAAGCAACTTATCTTAATGGGAAATTTAGCAGGACATGAAAACAAGTGCCATTGATTCATATTACTGGAGGCATTACATTGAAAACAACATTGGTTTAACGTGTCCTTACTTTTAACAGTGTGACTGCTACATTTTACCAGCGGCATTACATAAGAGCGGCTCGGGGCAACAAACATCAGAAGAGGATATCTGGGTTGGTCCCGTTTTTGTTCGGTATATAGCCACCTTATACTGTGTGAGGCTAGCAAATCTAGTGCTGGACTTACTCTATTGACTTGTCCCCCAGTCCCCACTTTCTTTCCTTTTTCAACCTATAGATCAGGTTTATATTGAGTTTGTACTGCGTTCCCTTTATTTCCCTATTAGACCTAGAGACCAGTTGGATAGCTAGTCTCTGCTACTTTTCGCCCCCATTATTTTCTCTTTCGACCAAGTCCTAGATTCAGGTAACAAATCTTCCCCCACCCCCTTTCTTCCTTGTTTGAACTAAGTACTACTAGATTCGAGTGCATGAACTAGTTTTACCTCTTAACAGTAAAAAATTAGGTGGTTTTCGAACAGCCGATCGATCCTATCTACACGAGGGGGCCTGAGAAATAGTAAAAGATACAAATGCAGCGACGTCAGGAGCTCGGGAAGTAGAGTAAGGCCGGTTTCGAAGGAAGTTATACCTGAGGGTCACCGGGATGTCGCTAGGTGGGCAGCGGGAGGCTGGATCTGCCCACAGTACGGCAGCGAGGAAGAAGGGGTGGGAGGCCCTCCCTCGCCAGCGATGCTTGGGAGAGAACGACAAGGCACGCTGATCGGGACGCGCCGGCAGTGAGTAAGAGCCATCGCCGAGGACGACCGCATGAACGTTGCACCTTCTCACCTTCCCCGGCAGAGAGGATCCGACTGGATCTATGACCAACGGTGAGTAGAGAGAGAGTGTGTGTGGCCACCGCTGTCGTGTTTAGATCTGGTGAGGACAAGACAGTGTGAAGAGAGCAACACTAGCAAGCAAGCGCGGAGGCTCCTGCCTATATAGTGGAGTACTAGTTTTCTTTTGTCTACCGGCCGGAGCCGGCTTGACCTCGGCAATGACTGTCGAGAATTCTTCATGCACGTGCCCCAGAGGCGCAGTTGTCGTCATTTTGATCTGAAGCACCGGATTATAACATATAACACGAAAAAATGCCACATGACAAGAAATCATAACCTCACTACCCAAAGGAGACAAGATGAATCCCGATGGACAAACTAGACGAGGATCAAAGCTCAAATTAGAGATAAACTCGTAGAAAAGGGGTCCGTCGATAGATGTCCTAATTAACATAGCCGGCTTGACCTATGGCAGCCGAGTAGTCTTCGTGCATGTGCCCCCAATGACTAGCCCAACTCAGTTGTCGCTGTTTAACCCTCGCAGTGATCCGAAGCACATGACACCTAATTTTGCGAGATGACAAGAAACCTTTTTTTAGATTTCTCACCAGAACTACAACCCTGTGCAACACAGCCTGCACGATATGTAGACGATAGCCAATCCAGGCGTGTCTGCGGGAGTCTGGTCACAGGCATGGACGAACTGATCTTCCGTGTCTTGCAGGGATCGTCCAGGTACCAAGGTGGAGTATGTACTTCTATTAACTCACCCGACTTGCGGGGCCGGGAAGTGTGCCTATGGTCGGTTCTCAATTGCCGTCCCACATATGTGTGCAAACGCAATATGACGCGTGTTCCATTCGGAGAGCGGCGTGCCAGACCGAGCGACTGTCTGGGGTGCGACGCGAACGCGACGGGCGTGCTGTATACTCCGTACATGTGTACCGCCGTTTTCTTGAGGCTTTGCTCCATGGCGCAATCCATGGATACAAAATTAGTATACTGTACAATTTAAAAGTCGAGGGCGGGGCTTTTCCCGGGCGGTAGGTGGGGCAGTTCCGCCTAGTCGGTTCGACAGAGACGCGAGAAGATGAGGGAGTAGGCTGCTGCAAACGTAGGGCTGTGTGATTTGACAGTGAGTTACTGCTGGACAGGTGGGGCCTGGTGATTTGACTTGCCATTATCATTTTAACTGCGGCGCTACGACCGGCTTGAGTCTCCCGATTCCTGACCACCTCCATAAGGTGCCTCTCCCGATGCTCCACCATGTAGAGGCTGGCTCTTGCTTGAGAGCCCACTCCTCCACTTTTTCCTTGCCTCTTTCCCCCACATATGCAAAAATGCCATGTAAAGCGGGCTTATAGCCCACTATTGTACTTGATCCTACAGGTGCTAAGCCTGCCACATAGGCATAAAGTCTAATGTAGCAAGTTAATTAAGAAGAGAGAGACTAGTTTGGTGACCCCAGAAAGAAACGGTGCTAAGCGCGTGTACCTAGATGAAGCAAACTTAGCAACAAAAAACTAAGCACCTATGCATTGGGGACTTGAGTTGCTAAGCCATTTAATGCCCATAGCACCTCATCTAAGCACCATTTCATTGGAAGAGGTCACTCCTTGGCAAATGCAATAAATACTACAAAGAAAGAGATAGAGAGAAGTAAACAAAAAATACTCTTATAGCCAACCTTATAGCTAACCTTGTTGTATGAGTGACTAAGTGATGACTATGTATGACATGCCAACATCAGATAGCCTAATGCACCGTGTTAAATCTCCAAGGGCGCAACCGCGCGAGCGAGGCGACGGTCGTGGTAGGCGTGACCATGATACGGGCTGCTGGCAGCCCTTGGATCTGAGATCGAACGGTCGCATGCTAAGTTGCTGAAAATTTGCAGAATAACCCTCCAAGATAGGATATTCACCCATAGGTCTAGAATCACGCCATGCAACCGTTCGATCTCAGATTCAAGGGCTCTCAGAAGCCTGTATCATGGGAGAATGGAAAGCTTCGTATCACCTGTAATTTTCCCAATGCTTGACATGACATCAAAAGCCATTTAATTGGGCGTCGAGGAGACATGACATCTAATTGCCCCCCATAGTACTGTGCATAAATCCATTTAGCCACCAGGCAAGCCACTACCCTGCCATTCGCACGTGCCCCCACTCGACATTTTTACAATCGATAAACCGCTCCTAGTCGTCCCGTCCTTTCACATTACGGCAATTCCATTAATCCTAACCCTCCTCCCAAATCCATGGCGTCCCAAATCTCCATGATCAGCGGTGAGTACAAGGTTAGAACCATCACCGGTGATGAGTTCGACGTCATCTACACCCGTTCTTCCGCAACGGTGAAAGAATGCCTTGCTCGCTTCAAACGCATGTTCGAAAACTCAAATGATGAGTGGGTCGCTGGGCTAGATGTTGAGTACACCACAGTCCTAGGAAGCGAGAAGAAACTAAAGGAGGTAGAGAAGAAGAAGCCCGCCGTGATCCAGGTTTGCGTGCATGACTTATGCTTGGTCTACCACATATGCCATGCCGACGTTGAGTGCGAGGAATTTAAGAACTTCCTCAAGGGCGGCCGAGTCAAATCGTTACTGTAGACTTTCGGAATGACAAGGAAATCTAGGGTCGGATAGGCCTCATTGTAGGCGACCCCTTCGACCTCCAGAAGGAAGGGCTGGTGCCCTCCCTTGATCAGCCTTCAATGCTGACCCTGGCAGGAGCCATGGTTCATCCTTCGTACGGTAAAGTAGAGAAACCTCTGTACATGTTTCATCGTCATGCATGGCAGTGGAATGTACTAGATATAGACCACATCCAGTACACTGCAATGGATGGCTACCTTTGTTTCAATATCTACAAGGGTTGGATGAAGAGCAAGAGCCAAGTGTGCGGTTCAAGCAAAGAAGTATCGCCCAAGAGGAAGAGGGACAAGGACGAAGTCGAGTACGTGGATGAGGACTCCGAGTAAGGTGGCAGTGTCGTTGCTCATGGTGGTTCTAATGCAGTGTCTACTGGATTAGTTGCTTAGTTTAATTTCTGGTGTGCTTAGTTTTATTTGAGGGGTGTGTTGTGCTGAGCCCCCAGCAGAACTATGTTATGTTTCTTCTCGTTATATTTCGTATATTTCATCTTTTAGTTGGTATAGTACTACCACTCGTTTCTTGACATTATATAGATACAATATATATGGCCAACATCATATAGCCAGCAGTTTAGTTGTCAAAGAATTTCAGGGTGCTTAGTTTTGTCAAAGAATTCCAGGGTGCTTAGTTTTATTTGAGTGGTGTGTTGTGCTGGACACCATTAACTTATCATTGTGAGAATCGGCTTATTTTTTTCATGTAACATGGTCAACGGGGTTTGACGCAAAAATAACAATGTCTAATGGCATTTCTGAGCAAACATCTAACTTAATGATGGCATTTTTTAGATATCTAATTGCATTTTTGAGCAGGCATCTCACGGATCGATGGCATTTTTTGAGTAGTTGTAACTTCTAATGGCAAAACTGAGTAGTGACACACAACTAGTGGCATAAATAATAAGAACCCAAGAATTAAATAGGGCTAATTTCTTTATTTCTTTATACCTTTTTGTGCGAAACAATATACGCTGCCTCCCGCCAGATTTTCTTTACAGAGGCAACATAGAACTATATGAGTGCCCTGTTAAATTTTGGAATTATTCCGGGTTTGTTTGGACTTTTTTATTCATTAATTGAGTTTCTGGTCATTTAATGTGCATAATTCAAATTTGAACTACAAGCACATGCTCCCGTGCACCAAAGTTGACTGAAAAATCACATGTGTGTCCTCGGGTGAATTTCTAGGTCCCATGCAAGAAATGGGAATGAAATTCAAACATCTGGGCATCGTGGTTTGGCCGAGAACATTGAGAAGCTTGGTTTTAAAATTCTTGTAAATCCAAAACATGCCTGAAAATCATGAAACTTGGCATGGTGTCATGTCATGGTACTAACATGCTGTGGTAAAAAAATTGCAGAATAGGAACAAGTTTTGGTATAAGTTTCTTGCAAACCGGAGCTTCTCTCAAGAAGGCTCGTGGTTCTGAGAGGGAACGTGTCACCTTTGTGTGCATAACTCAAATTTTAAATACAAGAACATGCTCCAGTGCACCAAAGCTGGTTGAAAAATCACATGTGTGTCCTCGGGTAAATTTCTAGGTCCCATGCGAGAAATGGGAATGAAATTCAAACATCTGGGCGTCATGGCTCGGCTGGAAACATTGAGAAACTTGGTTTTTTAATTCCCGTAAATCCGAAACACGCATGAAAATCATGATACTTGGCTTGGTGCCATGACATGGCACCAACATGTTGTGGTAATTTTGCTGTCCGATTTGCGAAGGCGCACACATTAACAATCAACAAAGTCATTTTGGAACAAGTGCTGTCACGTTACAATCGGAAACACAAGTATTATTGAAACCATGGGCGTTCTATTTACCATTTATGTGCTGCCACGCGTCCCCTTTTTTTTATTAGCTAGGAGGCGTCGTGCAGGGTAGCTATTTGAGTACGGGAGGCGTGTGATCAGACCCCTGCGCGTGCTTATCGGGAGGAGAGCCCTTTGACCTCCATCTGCCGTCCACCTCTCTCCCAAGGTCTCCATTAATGGCGCCCGAGCCTCTGTTTAATGGCGTGGCAATGTCTCACTCGACTGAGATTTAAGAGAGAAAAAAGAAAATCTGAAAAGTAAATTTTGCACGGATCTTGATGTAAGATCCGACAGACCTATATAGCATCTACTGCAACTTATAGCAAGACTGATGAATATATATAAGGACGAAGAGAGTGGATAATAATTGTCTTACATAATTAGGAAGATAATTAAAAAAGCCACATGCGGCTACGCCCGAAATACACAAGGGCAAAAGAAGAAGGAAGACGCATACAACGATCTGGCTCGCTCATCTCTACTTTCTTTATGCGCTGCAGGTCGCGGAGACTAGTTCTCGCGGCGGGCGATGATCTCTTTCATCAGTTTCATGTCCTTAATACGCTGCTTGGCAGCATCCATGGATTCCTCCACCAGCCTGTTGCGCTCGATGCGGAGCATGGCATTCTCGTCCATAAGTTTCTTGATGATGATGCCCGTCCTCTGCAACACGGCAGCGGTCTCCTCCTCCTGCTTCGCCCTTCCGGCGATCTTCTCCCTTAGCAGGTCGCGCTCGCCTCAAAGCTTCGCATTGCCCTCCCCCAGTTGCTGGATGACGCCGGTAGCCTCGTCCTACATCCTCGCCCAGCCAAAGATCTGATCCATCTGGCTATGGACTATCGCATGCATGCGCGTGTAAGAGTCCTCGCCTGCCCGCGAGAAATTTTCCCAGGCCGCCGCGGCATGGCGGGACATCTCTGCTGCTTCCGCGGCGTGGACGGACCAGTCTGCTACATCAACGGCACGGTGGGACCTCCGTGCTGCTTCGGTGGCGCGGCGGGACCTCTGTGCTGCTACTGCTGCGCGGCTGGACATGTCGGCTGCTTCACGGCGAGGCGGGACATCTCTCGTGCTTCCTCTTCCATGCTCACCTCTCCCTAGTGGAAATCTCTCGACCCAGAACTCACGCTGGCTATGGCTTGATTGACTTGATTGTTTTTTGTGGATGAGGAGTTGAGGAGGAATGTGCAGTCATCTTAGCATAGTAGTATTTATAACCGAGTACTACTAATACGCTCCTAAGTGGGAAACCGTTTAGGTTGTGATCGGTGTGAACAGGTTTGTAATTAAATATAGCGTGGTAGTAGTAGTAATTTGGAATGTGACAAGACGCGCTCAAAATTTATTGACGGTTCTAGTTTCGAAGTGCGGCACTATTCCCGGATGGCGTAACGTCGGCATGTTTTCTCGGCCGTGGTGTAGCATATGCCATGGTACTAGTTCTTTTTCTACTGCTGTGTACGTGCAAAAACTGGCACCGTCGGATACATATCTTACGCTTGGCGTTCGACAGGAATAGCCTCGTGGTGAGCTATAGACTAGTCTTGTTTTCAAACGCATTACACCTATCTCTCAGGACTTCTCGCACGCACCATCACTACTCCCTAGGTCGATGCCACCCACATACAATTGTACTCTGAGAAGAGGTGCATGCACGCACTCGTCCTCTCTCACACACGCATCTGTAGCTATGAATTGTAGTGTTCTCAACCATCCGATTGGCTCTATCATAGGTTTCACGTTGCTCCTTGGCCTTGAGATTGAGATGTTTTAAACGCGGAGGCTAAGATGGAGGTGCGAGGTTTTGGTTAATGTGCGGGCCGCACACGGCACCAACACGACACGAGCTTCGTCTGCCTGGTGCGCATGTAGTCGGGTGAGTTGTCCATGTATAGACACAACCAGGCCCTCGTTGGTATCCGCGCCTCGACTTTGGCTGGTCATAGTGGAGAGTAACATAGACCAGTTACTAGTCTATGTTACTAGTACCTTCACAGTGGGTAGTGTCATATAGTATATGCATAGTTTTGCTCCATGGCGCAATCCATCAATACTACTACTATACAAATGTATACAATTTTTAAAAGGCTAGAGGGCGGGGCAGTCTAGCTTGGTCCTTTTCACGAGAGGCGAGGGACTTTGTGATTTGCTGGCTCATTACTGCTGGAAGGCGGGGCCTTGTGATTTGACTGCTCGTATAAATGTGCCCACGACCTGAGGAGGAGCAAAGAACCGTGCGGTATACTCAAGTTTTCCACTGGAGTACGACGGAGGAGCACGAAACACGGCAGCCCAGTGCCATATCCTCTACTCTCTACTCTTATTATATATTACTAGCAAGAGGCATTGTTCTATTGGCGATAAAGAATGATCTAATTTGCTAGTCATCTCATTTTTAGCATTGTTCTATTCATGCCTCGCAGAGAAGCTGACACGTGCGGCGAAACACCCGAAGCAAAATAAGAAACACGGGAGCAAAAGAAGAAGGAGGATTATCACCCCAGAAAAAAAGGAAGACGCACACACAAGTCTGGGGCGCTTCTCTCACTACATGAAGGGTTGCTGGCCGCGGAGTCGTAACTGCTTCTTCATCGCCTCCACGACCTCCATCTCCTTGCGCGTCTCCTCTGCCATCTTCATCATTGTGTCCATGATGCGGGATTTCTCGACACGAGCCTTCATCATCTGTTCCACGGCCGCATTACGTACCTTGACAGCAGCCGGGTGCTCGATGCGGAGCTCCGCCAACTCCTCCTTCTGTTCCATGACGAGGGCCTGCAACATCTTCATCGAGGAACTACTATTCTCATGCAGCTTCTTCCAGCCGGCGTTCTCCTCCTTCAGCAGGTCGAGCTCGTGGCAGAGCTTCGCCTTGTCCTCCTGAAGTTGCAAGATTTCGCCGGTCGCCTTCTTCTTCGAGGCAATGCTCTTCTTCAGCAGCATCACCAAGCCGGCGGTCAACTCCCCCTAGTCATTGAGCTTAGCGGGCATGTCGTCGAGGCTCTCCTTCAGCATCTCCACCAAGCCGTGGATGAACTCCTTCTGCTTATTGAGGTGCTTATTGAGCTGATCGGGCATGCCGTCGAGGGATAACGACTCCAGTGCCGCCAGCTCGGCAAGTTCGCCTCCGCGTCTAGGGCGCTGCTGGGAGCCATCGCCTGCCCGTGAGAGATCTTTCGAGGTCTCTGCGTGGCGGCGAGCCCTCTTTTTTTTCTGCGGCCTTGGTTGCCGCTCCCTTGTTACGAGTAGTTCTCGACCTAGAGCTCTGCACACCGGCCATGACAAGGACGGACGAAGAAGGAGGACTTATGAGGAGGAAGGTAGAGTAATTATCGGTTAGGTAGTTCCCCTTTTTATAACCTAAGTACTAGCACTAGTACTAAAACCTGCATAGTAGGAACACGTTCAGGTTTGGTACGTGCTGGTAGGTGTGAGCAGGCTTGCACTTAATTGTAGCACTAGTACTTTTGAATGTGATGGGAACAAGGTAAAGATTAATTGATGGTTTTTGGTTTCGAGGCCCGAAACGGCTTCTGATGAGTTTAGTGGAACATAAATTTCAAGTAGACTACACTGCTCAGATGCGTAAATATTATGTTATTGTAAAAAATTGGCACAAAATACGACGGAGACCAATGGAAGTACTACTAGCAACCCATGATTTTAACTACTCGCATGCGTGCAGTGGAGTAGTAATGTCTTTCTTCCGCCCTCACGTCCACTCAATTTGCATGCGCTGTATTAATTGACCATCAATGAAGTGAAGGACTTTACACACGTCAAATTATCACATGGGGTGGATCTTGGTACAAAATTGCGTCCGCCTGTGTACCCGCGTGTGCGTGCGAGGGAACGAGTGCGTGTGTGGCGTGCGTGCACATCTTCGCTTCGTGCATGTACCGCCAGTGCGGCTCAGGGAGGACGAGTACATTCTTCTGGAACCAGCAGCACGTCACTGTGATCAATCCACACAAGGATGTCACGACAACGCCTCCACATGTGCCAAGTATCTTCATGAACTGTAAGAGAGACACTGTGTAGTGTGCCATTGTGTTTTGCACATACTCGAAGTACTAGTAAGGTACACGTGCATTGCACGCGTCAGATTTTGCAACCAAATTATGAATAAATACCACACTGTAGCATGTAAGCTCTGAGTCATATATGCCTGATGTAGACCTTCGTTTAATTCTTATAGTTCATCTCATTCAAAATCAATTAGTTTTTATAAAAAACCTAGGGCCTCTTTGATTCGTAGGATTTCCAAAACGCGGGAATAGGAAGAACATGGGATTAGAGTGGAATGTCGTCTTGAATCCTACATGATGGTACGAGTGTTTGATTGTGCATAGAAAAAACACAGAATTCTTTCAAAGAGGTTTGAGTGGATGGGATGTTTCCTATGAAATCTAGTGCAAATGAATCATATGGAAAAATTCCTATGGTTTACAATCCTACGAATCAAACAACCAAGATAGGAAAAATTCCTAAGGATTAGAATCCTCCAAAATTCCTTCGAGAATCCTTTGAATCAAAGAAGCCCTTAATCTATTTTATGATTCATGGAATTGTGCGTTGTAAAGCATAAAGTAAAAACAAATAATGGCAATTCAACTAGAAAAAAAGTTTGGGCAGTTATGATACGGAAGATTCTAGAACAAAGGAGAACCACTGTTATTTTAAGATTTGTGCATTATGCTTAAGTTCAACCATGGAGTCTGCTAGATTGTACATGTGGCAAAATCCAGTGGGGGGCTAGAAGGTGGTGCGAGGGGCCGAGTGGAGGGAGACTATGAAGGAGTGCACAACTGCGAGATCGATATTTAGAGAGAGGGGGCGAGAACGTGTGCTGTTGCGCGCAGTGGTGGAGCCATGAAAAATGTCCCATGAGCTAGGGGGCCAAGCATTGCTAATCCTTTACGAGGTGGGCCAATTCATCAACTTAAACCATTTTTACCAGTAATTGTCTAATGATCACATTCATATTAGCCTCGATATATAGTGATGTTAGGGGGGGGGCAGGGCCCGTGCTGCCCCCTGTCTTCGCCATTGTGCGCGCGTCTGAGAGATGAAGCGGGAGGCATGGATGATGAGAGGGGGCGTTGGATATATAATTAATGTGGGTGTATTAGCTCTATATGTAATCCTATATAGAGAGGTATAGATTGATCGATGTGGACGTGGGAAAGAGGGTGAGACCTCACTAGATATATAGATAGATCGGTTTATGTGGAAAACTATGAAAGTCCTAGCTATACACACACACACATAGAGGAACATCGATCGTTGCGCATGCACGTGAGAGATAAAGAATGCCCGATATGATGGAGAGGGGGATGTGTGTGTGTGTGCGTGTGTGCCTTCATGGGAGACCGACCTGAAGAAAAAGATTGCATGTGTGCGATGGATAATGCCGACTGGTAGTGTGTGTGCATGCATGCATGATAGAAAGTTAGTGGTACAATTATAAAGAGAAGACCAATGTGTGGGTGTAAAAGACTAGGTGAGGTCATAATCAATGTAAAGTTGAATTCAAATATTTGAATAAGAGATCATGATGTTTGAAACCCATGCATGCATGAATATAACGGAGATCTGCGCGGTGTGGTTTGGAAACGAGCATGTTGCAATGTATACACATTGAACAAGGTCAGATTGGTTTGAATTTGAGATACCGATGGCAGACATCGTTTGGCCACATTGCATCCGTGCATGGACACATATTCTAATTGGAGATGATGGGTGGCTTGCGCATCACATATCTATATCTATACCCCTATATATATTATATTTTTTATATAGTGTGCGGATAACTTTAACTTTGAAAGATGGTCGTTGGATGAGGCCAATCCGATGGTGCAGAGCTGGCAAATTTGAGCACTACTGGCCGTTGGATATCATCTAGATTCCACCAGATTTTGCCACATGTACAATCTAGAAGACTCTATGGTTGAACTTAAGCATAATGCACAAACCTCAAAACACAAGCACTTCTTCTTTGTTCTAGAATCTTCCGTATCAGAATTGCCCAAATGTTTTTCTACAAGATTTGTTTTTACTTTATGCCTTACAACACACAATTCCATGAATCTTAAAATAGATTAGCTTTCTTATAAAAACTAGATGATTTTGAATGAAATGAACTATAAGAAGTAAACGAACATCTACATCATGCATATAGGACTCAAAGCTTACATGCTATAATGTGGTATTTATTCATAATTTGGTTGCCAAATCTCATGCGTGTAATGCACGTGTACCTTACTAGTCTAAATGGTGTCTGTGTGTGTGTGTTGTGCGTGTTAAACACATTGTACGTAGTATATCATACTAGTCAAAAAAAAATTTGGGTACACGTTAAGCTTGTTCTCCTGAAATTTCAAGCCGCGCCTTGTTATGCCGAAATTTCAAGCTAGCGTCTCTGTCTATCGTGCTGCGAAACTCCCGCCTCTTCAACCCGCGCCTTGCTAGCCCGAAATATTTAAGATATATCTTTGTCTCGTTGTGCTCCGACAACTCCCTCCATCTCAACCCGCGCCTTGCTATTCCAAAATTACAACGCGCGCGAAAACTCCCACCTCCTATGAAATCCCGACACACGAAATGCCCGTGATACCCCTGAACCGAAAGAACCGCCTCAAATCAGTGGGGGTACTTTCATAACTTACCCCACATTTCGGACAAGCGCGTCCCTAAGACATGGTTCCCCACTCCCATCCCATCCGCCCACCCATTCGTACACCGAGGCCGGCAAAACCCGCGAAGCCCCATACCCTCCTCCGTCCGCCACCCAGCCGGAGCCTCTTCCCCGACGACGTTGTCCACAGCAACACCTCGACGCCCCTCATCCACCATACCGGATGAGGATCCGTCGTCGATCTGGTCGTCCCGCTGGTTCAGCCACCCCGCCCTCCACCTCCAAGGAGCTGCCCGGAAGTTCCCCTCGTCTTTCGCGCCACCTCCATTCCCACACCGTCGTCTTCACCTGCACCACCGGAAGAGCATCATCATCACCGTTTCCTCGGATGAAGCTGCGGCCTAATCGGCGCCTCCAAAGAGGTTGTACACTAATCGCCGCAGTTTCTTCTTGATTCGATCTCACGGTGGTGCCGGCGCTTGGTCCCGAGCTGACACGGCACGGCTCCATCCAAGGCGGCGTCGTCGGTCACTTCCTCCACGGCGTCGCTCCCTCGGCGGCGACGTCCACATCAGTAGGAGCTGCTGCTGCTTTAGCTCTCGCTCGCGCTGCTGCTCTGCTCTTGCTCTTGGTCCCCTGCCTGGTCTGCTCTTGCTCTTGCTCTTGCTCGCGCTGTTGCTCTCGCTCTTGCTCTTGCTTGCGATGCTGCTCCAATTTAGCTACACTTCAGTCGACTGAATCGACTTTTGGGTCAGTCTATTTTCAGGGGGTGGGGCGGCTCGCCGGAGTTAAGGAAGAACCAGCCGCAGCGGGGAGGGGGGCTCGCCGGAGAGGTACCCCACTATCTATCTTAGGGTTCAGGGTGGGGGCGGTGGTCGCCGGCGGCGGTGGGGCGGTGGCATGGGGATCGTCGGAGAAAAAGCTC